>NC_056726.1:338441540-338741540 GCF_019279795.1 Protopterus annectens | reverse complement strand
CTACCATGTTTAGTGGTACCTTTCCTTTCAACCTGCATATGCTTTATTTAAACAAATTTTCTAAAATTAAAGTGTGAAAGCGTTAAAAAGAAAATGCACCACCAAACAAGGTACTCTCTCAGCTATGTACCTCTTGCGGTACATTTTTGACAGTACATTTTTCGATGAGCCAGTTATATTTTAGGAATGAAAAGTCGTACGTATTTGTATCATGCATTGTAATGTATTTTTCAGTGTGAGAATAATTGTTTTCATGTATATGGCATCTGAGAAAACTGTTACAGCATATTTCAGAAATAGCACTTGTGTATTTGTATATATATATATGTGTGTGTCTAAGCTTATAAATACATAACTGTAATGCATCTGAAGGTTTGTTGGTTAATCTGCTACCCATTCAGTAGTTTATGCTGTCACTAAAAGCAAATGTCAAAGTTGTTAACAGAGTTAAGTGGTAGGGACTAGTTTCTTTTAAACTGGAAGGTAGAGATTCCTTAAATTCTAAGGGAGAAAATCTTCAAAACTATGGTTGTGTGGCGAAGTGTGCTCCATATTGTTTGCAGTGGTGACGATGGGCCACTGAGAGTACTGATCTAAGGAAGTAATTTTTAGTCTTATATTATGGATGAAGAACTGGAACACATTTTAATTTAACAAGTTTAAATACCAATTATGTAAATAAAGAATGGCTTTCTATTTCACTGGTTATTAGATTCATATGTGAATACTAGGCTAACTGCTCTGAAGGACCATTTTAAGTCTAGCCACTTACCCAAGATCAAAATCAAACTTTGTATCTTGTGTGTGTGAGGCAAAGACCTTAACCATTATAGCAAACCCACTATTTATCATTAACAAGTCTCCAGCAGTGGCATTTCTTCTGCTGTGATGAAGTAGAATTGTTATTTGCACTGGTTTGTAAAGAAGACTGATGTTGTGGATATAATAAGAAGGCTGTCTTCTAGATGTGTTAGCAGCATTCCTTTCCCTATTGCTATTTTTCTTCAGGGGAAACGTGAATGGGCTGTTATCCTTCCACATTATAGGCTTTTATTTTTGATCTTGCAATGTCTTTGTGGTGCTGGAAGCTTAGATGTTACAAATACCCATTTGTTAACCAGGTAGGTCCACTGGGCACACACATCCCTTTTCAGGAACAACCAGAGAGCAATGTCTGGTTAAGTGACATATTCAAGGTCACACAGTAGGTTAAGTAGGGCTGAAGGAATCATACCTTGTTCCCAAGAAACTACACCTGACAGCCTTAACCCTCTGCACCAACTGCCAGACAGATTCCAGGATATAGAAAGCATTAAATTGTTAACTGTTTCCTGCTGGTTGTAAATGATATGTCATCTTAGGGAATTAAAGATAGTGTAGGTTAATTACCCAAAGATCATTGCACGCACACGTGTGTGTGTGTGTGTGTGTGTGTGTGTGTGTGTGTGTGTGTGTGTGTGTGTGTCTAACAAAGTTTTGTTACACTAATTAACTTCTTCTTCTTCTTTCGGCTGCTCCCGTTAGGGGTCGCCACAGCGGATCATCTGTTTCCATTTCTTACTGTCCTCTACATCTTGCTCTGTCACACCAACCACCTGCATGTCCTCTCTCACCACATCCATAAACCTTATCTTAGGCCTTCCTCTTTTCCTGTTACCTGGCAGCTTCATCCTTAGCATCTTTTTCATAATATACTCTGCATCCCTCCTCAGCACGTCCAAACCAATGTAATCTTGCCTCTCTGGCTTTGTCTCCAAACCTTCCAACCTGCACTGTTACACCAATTAACTGTGAGAAAGTATCTGGAGGTATTTAATAGTTATTTCCTTATGGTACAGTGGAGATGGCTAGATCGGTAGCTCACTATACCATATTTTAAAGTATTATTAAAAGTTGGGGTTAGTTTGTTGGAAGTCTACTTATAAAGAGAGAGAAGAGTAGACGTGATAAAACAGAACCTAGTGGGATGCATTTTATTATGGGGAAAGAGGATAAGGTGGCTGAATCTATTTTTACTTTGAAGCATCTATCGCTAATGACATCCTTGAAGCATTAGAGGGCTTTGTCACTTACACTAGTTCAGAGTAGGGCATCCTGTCACCTGTCAGATTGAAAGTGTCCATTAAATTGCTTTTATCTGTATTTAATAGGATGTGTCCACATTTAATAGGATGGTTATGTTAAGGTAAGCAAGGCAGTCTGAGTGCTTCTACCTGAACAAAGTCCACATTGACACCTATGAAGAAATAAGCATGTTATGGAGCAGACTAACTTTTCAAACATTTAACTTTTCAAACTTGTTTTCTTGAGCTGGTAGAATACAGATTAGTATAAAGTCACTTGCATTAGCTGGTTTGCTGATTTTGGGAGAATGTTTTGTTTAGGAGTGTTTGGGGCATGTGTTCGTAGTCTTCTGATAAAGAAGAGAAATGATGTTTTAATTTAAAGAGTTAAAATATTAATAATGCAAACAAAGAACATTCATTTATTTTACTAGCTGTCATTCAGCCTTTGTGAATGCGAACAATGGTGTTTCTTCTGGGGAGTTAGTGTGACAGAAGAACAGTTATTATCTGTGTTGCCTTGTAAAGAGGTCTGATGCTGCGGATGTAATGGAAAGGCTGCCTTCTTAATGTATTAGGAGTATTTCTTTCCCAGTAGTTGGGAAAGTAGTTAAGATGGTTGTAAGAATTCATTAAGGATGTTGTGGGGAGATGGGCTACACCCAGTGTGTTTGAAAGTCCCATTTTAGGAGGGTTTTATTTAATATAATACAGAAGAAACAGTTTCCTAGACTGAAGACCTTCTAGGCTTTATTATAATATTTGGAATGATTCCAAGTGAATGGCTTGGTAACACATAATGCCTATTTTTTGGCTAAGTATCTTGGTAGCAAAAATTTGTCCCTAATCTCTGTATTTTGGGATTCTTTCGACTGTTGCCACTTGTTTTCTCTTAGTGTGGGGTTTCGGCTCATTTGTTATCTACTGATTTGTACTTGATTACAAAAGCCTTGAAATTACAGGAAAGTAGTTTTTTCTAGTGAAGTAATATATCAGTTAATGACTAATCAAAAATGGATAAACCAGTTTGCAATGCTGCAGTAATTAGTGTACGTGGAGATTTTTGGGGGGTATAATTAAGTGAAAAGCTATGAAATCAGTGGTCATTCAAAGTGTGGAAGTAGGAAAACTCTTATTGGGTAAAGAATCTCAGATTTTTGGCAGTTGTCTGTAGGTATTCTTTTAGGAGGAGGAGGAGTGAACCTCCCCCATTTTTTCTATGGCTAAGCATTAAAAATATAGTTGTAGCATGGGAAGTGATGCCTGAAAAGTTTAGTATGTCTTCATTTTCCCATGATTGAATAATTCCTGATATATCCAGGCAGTAATATTTCTAGTTGATCCAACTTGTGTTTAATGCTGCATGCAATTATTAAAATTGCTTTTAGTTGCTTCCACGTTTTGTTGTTAGGAATTAAAAGCTGAGGAATGTGATATGTAAATGTTATGCTAGTTGAGCCTAGAATATAGGGTAGGTGAGCTACCTGATAGTAATCTTTAGAAATGAAGGTCTGTGGAAGTAGGTTTTTCTATTTTTATTTCAGATGATGTTAAAAATATAATAGATTGAGTCCACTTTGAAGGTGGTGTGTTTTATTTTATAGTTTGATCATGTGAACTTATTGATGTGGGTTTATAAGAATGTCTGAGGATAGTAGGGGGTCTTTGACATTCTAAATGTTGTGTTCATTTGACTGGAATCTTTGTTGATTCATCCAAGCATTTGTGTCTGTGGCTTACATTTGATGTTGCATATCACTGAAGTAGAATTTGAGTTATGGCTCCCTGTGAAATACTACAGTGGTTGCATTTGTTTTTATACAATGCTTATAAATAAACTGAGTGTATGCTTTTGCGAGTTTTTTTTTATAACATGCACTTCATTAACTTACTGTGTTGTTTTTAAGTAAGTGAATTTCCCTGTTTTCACAGAAGTCCTTATTTACTTACACTTATTATGGTACTTTCTGTGGTAATATCACCTTCAGTGGGACTCTTTTCTAGGTCATCATAATGCATATGCAAACTATGCCACTATGGAAGGAGACTACGACTTGGCATTTATTTGTATTTGTTTTCCAGGGTAGAACAGTGATCTCCACAGACCTTTTCTCTAAGCATGGGAAAAAAACATTTCTTGCAGGCATGCCTGAAAACAACTGGTACTGTCAGTAAATTTTCTGTATCGTGAGTTACCTAATTTCAATCCTACAACTACAACACAGTGATGTCCAACTGAATCTATACTGTTGTCTTTTCACACGTACTGTCAGAACACCTTAATGTGACCTTTCCACAGCTCCTCCACCCCAACATTCTAGTTTCCATTCCATACCCCACTAGCAGACTTTCTAGACTGTACTTCTGTTTTCATATTCCTATGTCCGCCACTACAAATTTGATCAGTGATGTGGTAATTCTAGGTGTTGGGCATATGAGGCTATTTATTGGTGAGAACCATATCCGATCTTTAAGTATCTGTTGATGGGACTAGATCTTGCTGACCCAAAGAGTTCATATTAATGAAAGCCAGGTGTTAATATTACTGGTGGTGTAGATTTCTCAGTTAGTGGACAGGTAGTTGAAGTCACCCAAGAGAACAGCATCTGATCTGACAGTGAGGGATGTTAGTTTATTGAGATATACACCACATACTGCAGGTGACATGGGACATGTACATTAGTTTGGTATGATGTGGTACAGAATTTTTGTTTACACTGAGAAAGATATGAAGGAGTTCAAGTCATTGTCTTGCTTTAAGAGTTTAGAGGTGAATTGACTTCTTAGAAATGCAAGCACTCTGTCTTCACTAGCGCCATTGTTTTTGAAGTTAGGGATTGAAATCCTGCACTGTAGGGTGCTATCACTACTCTGGAACCATGTTACAGTAACTGTACCGATAAGTACACTTCCAACAGTTAGGGATGCCTAGAAGTAATCTAACTTCCTGTTTAGCCTTCTAGCATTGAGCAGTGTTACCCGTATGTAGTCTTGATTTTGTCTGGCTATGTAGGTGTTTTAATGAAATAGACTTTGCCTAAAAAGGCACTATGGAGAAAGAGAAAGTTCTGGTCAATATACAAAAGCTTTGAGGAAAGGGGTGCAAGCCGTCCCTATCAAAGCAGTTAGGTTTTCAGTTATTTCCTCTCTAGCCGAAATATATATCGGATTCCACATGAATTACACCAGCAATTAAGCCAATGGTTAAAAACCATTATCTTTTGATTGTATTGTGGCATCATTCTTTACTGCCCTAGGATAATCTCACACCAGCTTTTTATGCATATTTATTGAGCTCCATCATGCCCCTCTTCATATGATCCAAGGGTATGTGTCTCAAGTTATTCAGTCCCACATGAACAATGATTAGGTTATGTGTATACTTGTGATAAAAGGACTTGAGAACCTTAGTGACAAGTATGGATCCTGGCTCCTAAGAAGCAGCTAAACATCACCTTATCTTTGCTTATCCTGTTAAGTGGAGCACTGGTTTGTCTAACTATGGAAATCACCTGAGACTAGGATGTTGCCAAATGTATTGTCCTAACTTTGCTGCCTTAAGTGCTTCTGGTTACCTGGTGAGTGACCATTTTTGCATTTATGTTAGAGCTAGATATATGCTGATTGTGATCTGTTAGTGAGGGACTGCATTTGGGAGGGAGGTTTAATGCATTTGGCTGATGCCGAGACCCAGTGGTTTTTAGGAGGATCAGCATATAACTGTTTTGTGTTGACTGTCTGAGGATGTTACATAGCTGTGTTGTTGTTGTGTTGTGTCTTTCGGTTTTCCCGGTTAGGGGTCGCCACAGCGGAACTCCGGTCCGCTAATGATTGGCAGTAGATTTTTACATGCCGAGTTGCCAGCCCTGACACACAACCTTCAATGAAGGTACGCCCATTCATGCATATCTCCACACAGAAGACGCTCCAGCTGAGAATCGAACAGGACAATGACTTACTGTCAGGTGACAACGCTACCGCAGCACCACCACCGCAGGATGTTACACAGCTGTGAATGATGATAAAGCAATGTTATGCCCACTACATGAAACTGGCTGAGAAAGGGATGACTCCATTTTAATTTACTGTTTATACCTCTCACAGCTAGTCCTTTGGATTGAGCAGGAGTTCATTTTCAGTGAACTTGAGGCAGTTCTTAATTAAGAAACTGAGAGCAATAGGAATGGCAAGAGAATAGGGTTAGTAAGCTATTTCTCCATGATGACCAAGACAGCTGAGTTCTGGTACTTAGTGGCAGAAATGAAGGGGTAGTTTGGGGTTATTTAGACTGAGACATGTAGTGGGCTGGTGATGCTTTACATGCAGCAGGATGCCAGGCTATGCAAAAAAGTGCAGATAAGGGGAATCCCAATCAAGTAAGTACAAGCTGTTTACTCAATAAAGTGGGTGTTTAACCCACTTGAGTTAGTGGAAGGTACGTATTCAGTAATAGTATGCAAGATAATGAAGTTATTTGCATTCACTACTCACTATGGAATTATCACTTTTAGGGCACTACGTGTAAACCAGAAAACAAATGAACCTGAAAGCAAATTGCTGTCAGTTACCTAGGATGTACAGCAATTAAACCACCTTTCACTTAGGTCAACTAATATTCTGTCTCAAGATGGTCCCAGTACCTGACCAAACCAATTAACTGATAAGGCAACAAAAGCAATCTAGCCAACTGCTTAAAATAACAAAAGGCAATTTAAAGTGGCAAAAATGGTTAGAGTATTTAAGTGCAAACACAAAAATGTACTTTCCTGGATGTTTTTTCCTGAAAATCAGCAGGCCCAGAAGTACTTATCCATCTTTATAGGGAGTGCATTTGGGTGCATCTCTCTGCCATCTTAACAAGAGGAAAAGGGCTGAATTGCACTCTTTACAGTAAATAATAAACAAAAAAGTGAACGAACCAATGGACAACAAGAGAAATGGCCCCAGGATGGATGAGTTGAAAGTTGACACTCACCCACATCTTCCCTAACCAGCTCGTGCAGGAGCTTGTATTGCTACTGATCGATCTCAGGTCACCTACACCACCGATAAGGATTCTTAGTGCACCTTCTCTCAGTAACTGCTGCAAGGTGTAGTCCTTCCTCTCTTTGATATAGAAACTGGCTCACTATGGTCATTTGTGAATATTTGCTTCAGTTTGGTGATGGGTGTTCACATTTCAATCCCACATGCTATTCTGTACCCCTTTGCTTTAGAGAATAGTCTCGAATCTTTATGGATTTAAGGATTGTTCCATTGCAGTAGAGTCCAAAAGTATCAGTTCTGTGATATGTATCTGAGAATTGTTTCATTTTTCATTGCTATAGAGTGCAGATTTTATTGTTTATATTCCTGCTCTGGGATGAAGCAAATAACCCTTCATTTTAGCATACAGGTTCCCTCTCAGAGAGATGCAGGTCATCATGTCTGAGTTCTTACATGTGGACCCTGAGTCAGCACTTGGCCATATCATTGTCTTTGCACCAATTCTCAAACCAGTATATAAACTGTGAAGGCGTTCTCACCTGTCACTGTATGGCAGCATCAGGTAAAAGGTGGTGCTTCTTAATGTATAATTCGAGCTGAGCAAACAATTGTTTCATCCTTTACAAGAAGAAGTACCTTGTAGAGTAATTTATTCCTACCAATAAAATAATTATTGTATCTAGACAAATGTGCAGTGCTTAATGACCATGTTTTTTTCTGCCTTTAAGTGTCACATTTTTTTCAATTATTTGAATGGTGAACAAAATGAAACATTATGTGTATAGATAAGTAATGGCAGCCATATATTTATTTTTTTGTTTTTATCTTCTCCCTTCCCTTTTTCCTCCACTATCACCAGACACTGTAGGAACAGACAGAGCTACAGAGTTTTTTTATGGATATGGAAAACTGCACCAGAAACTGCAGGAACAGACAGAGTTAAAGAGTTTTTTTATAGATATGGAAAACTGTTTTATACTTTTAAACACTCCTCACAACAGGCAGTGCACAGCTGTATGTGATAAAAGTTTTTTATGTTTCTTACCCCTGAGGCAGTAGGCTCCTTGACATTACAGACTCTTTTGAAACTGTTTAAGTATTTCAAGTCCTTTATGTTCCCTTGCTTTATGTAGATAATAGAAACCAATGATTATTGACAAAATATTCGTTAAGTCCAAAATTTATAGGATATAGAATGTACCTATTATTTATTTTACATTTGTTAACCGGTTATGTCTGACTGACCTGAAAAGGCCCTTTTTCAGCAGAGACCCGGGGAGAAAAGTTCCACATAGAAAAATTACAGATACATTTAGATATTTAGACATGATCAGTATATACACAAATTACAAGAGACATGTTTTTACAGTGGTATGCAGCACATCAACAGTTACAGTGGAGAGAAGAAACAAGAAAACATTAATTTAAAAATAAAGGCAATTAATAGATTTGTGGTGTACAGCTGAAATTTGGAACATAGGTAGAATACATACATAGTACATAGGTACAGTGCATACATTGTACATTAGCCAGTGTTTGTGAGTAAGAGTGAAAACTATTATCAAGTACTCTAGGTTTAGTATGTGCACCTTATCTGCTTTCACTAGCCTGGCGAGCAATCATGGCACTGCCAACTTTGCTTGAGATGTTGCCTAATG
Source organism: Protopterus annectens (assembly GCF_019279795.1). Taxonomy (NCBI): domain Eukaryota; kingdom Metazoa; phylum Chordata; order Ceratodontiformes; family Protopteridae; genus Protopterus; species Protopterus annectens. The sequence continues at coordinate 338,732,833 of NC_056726.1, read as the reverse complement.
AGGTTTTAAAAAGAGGCTATGGACGATGTGTTTCGTATGCTAGTGGGGAGAGAGTTCTATTTTTTAGCCATTGAACTACTATACAATGTGTCTCCAAAGCTGTTGGTAGCTGTGTGATTGTTGGTGGTTGTTATTATTAAATAACAAGGGCAACTGCAGAAAACTTTATTCCATGAAAAATGATGGATTGCTGTGTATCTCCTGAGTAAAAACATGGGTATTTTAGGCAGCAAATTTTTCATTGTAGTCTGAAGTTTGTTGAACCAAGCTCTCAGTTCTTGCTTAGGAACTTGTTGCACTATCGGACCTTGTATCTTCCTATCTAAATTAAAGTCATGCTCTTTACTTTGGGCTTATGCAAGGGACCTCACCCAGTTGCAAGGAGTGCAAAACCCTGTCTGCAGGCTGCTGACTAATGCTTCTTGTTACTGTCTTATTTTTACTGGGCCCTGTGGTCTGTACTGGCTACTTATTGTGCTGAGAACAAATGTTAAAATCTTATATTTAACCTGCAGTGGAATTTCCTGATAGTTCCACTACCTTTACCTAGCTTGTCCAGAGAGAGGTATTTTTGCACTTGGGTGAAATCCCTAAGACCCATCTGTACCTGCCTAGGTTGCCTGATTGGCCCGTTTGTTCCCCTAATAGTAAGATCTCAAGGCTAGGGAGTGAGCCAGGCTTCTTGTCAAATGAGTGTTTAACTCCCCTCTTCCTTTTAGCATCCCCCTTCTTGCAATAGCTCTTTTTGAACTCTACTTAAGTGCTTGTTGTATGAAATGTGTCTTGCCTCTGCATACTGACTTCCTCAGACAATGCATTTCTACAGAGGCAGCTTGTGTTCATCAGACTAATTTTCTATGGGTGTGGCACATAGCGCTTCCTCAAGGTACCATCTAAATAACAATACAAAGCCCCCACCCCACCCGCCAATGAATGAACTGGTAGTGGCTACTCAGTATTATATTCCCACACCTGGCTCTTGCAGTGCCCATGCCGTTAATCATACTCAGGTCATCTAGGTCATGATGCTTCACCCCTTTATATCACAGAGCCAGCAGTCATCCTGCCATAGGAATACTGAGATGTATGCTTCATAAGAACTATTAGAAACATTTTCTGTAATAGATTCATTTTAAGATTTGTTTTTTGCTGGTTCAGTCCCCCTTGCCTGCTGTAGGCATTCAATAATATGAAGTCTGTAAATGTGTATTTTATCATGCTCTTTCATTGTCCTTTGAATCCCATAAATCTATTTTCACATTATTTGTTGCACTCAAACCACTCAAGTCTCTGGTCATGCTTTCTCTTATTCTGATGACTATTCTTCTTCAGTTTGCTGCAACATTGTTTTTTGTCATAGTTTCTTGTCTCTCCTGTTTTTCAGGAGATATTATAGATGACCTTCAGTTATTCATTACCTGACTTTTTCAGGGCCTTAGTCTTTTGTCTGTCTTTTTCTGAACCTTTAACACCCCATTTGTGTTTAAGTCCAGGTAAGACCTGAAATAATTCAGTGTACTGCATCAAATGGAACACCACAAGTAACCAGTACCTCACATGAAACACCACCAGTAACCAGTACATCACATAAAACACCACCAGTAACCAGTACATCACATGAAACACCACCAGTAACCAGTACATCACATAAAACAGCACCAGTAACTAGTATATCACATGAAACACCACCAGTAACCAGTACATCACATAAAACAACACCAGTAACCAGTACATCACATGAAACAGCACCAGTAACCAGTACAATTCATCTCTGCTTTTCCCTCTTTCCTTGTCTTCATTATAAGCACCCTTCATTTTAGTCTCCCATATGAAGTTTGTGATCTTGGTTATCTTACTTCTGATTGGTTTTAAATGTAGATAGATTCCTTTCCTTCATTTGCCACTAATTCATTAATATTTGTGTTGTTGCATATACAGCATTAATCTAATCTAAGCAAATAGAAGAGTATTTATTTCCTTCAAAGGCTGGGATACATTTTCACTGTGGTTTAAATAAACAAAATAAGAATTTTCCTACTTAATTTGGTAGTGTTTTGATTGCTAGTAAAGGAAGTGATCTTTACGTAAGAACATCAGATTTACAATGGGCAGAGTGAGTTATTAGATCTTATCATGTTAGAGTTATGCACTACATGTGTTTGCTTTAGAACAGAATAGCCTGGGTGTTGGCCCAGCAGAGCAGACCTGTTTTACTTGCATTGGCACTCACAGTTTTATGGTTGTTAGCTCTGACAAGTATTTCTGGTTTTCCCTCAGCCTACAAGTTTTCATGTTAACTCCCTGTAAGTGTTTTACTAGGAAGATCAGTGGCCTGAAATGTGTGTTGTTTCGGGTGACTTCAGACTCATAGAACTGCATGCCAGGCATACATTCTTAACTGCAACTCCTTGTACTTACTCATATTCCAGGCACTGGGGAAAGATCAAATAACTTACATTTACTGTAGAGTCATTTCTTTTGTTCTTGCTGTCGCTAAGAATTCCTGTTACTGCCCCAGTGAATGTCCAGGTTAGTGGTGGGGTAGTGCATATGTTTTATTTAATGCCAACACTTGTATTAGCATAGTCACATTATAGTGTTCAGGCATGCCGTTTTGTCAAGATAAAAAATGATCCGCTGTCAAAGTTTCAATACCGAACATAGTTACAGTGAAAGTCAAAGAAACTTCCTAACATTAGCTATGTCAGTGGCTTAATAGGTAGAGTACTCACCTTTGGTGTTAGAAGACCAGAAGGCTGTGAGTTCTGTTCCCACTCCAGGTGACTGGATTCTTAATACTACAATGCAACATTAGGGGTGTGTTTTACTTCTAAGCATGTCTTACTTTGGATGAGATGTTAAACTGAGGTCAAATAGTATAGAGGAGGTTCTCTGATGTCCTGGACAATTTTTTTCTTAGTAGAAGTACCACTCTAGGTCTCCCCTTAAAAGAGACCTCTAGCCTAGTGGGTCTAACCTAGTCAACAAAGGATAAATAAACATCAATACAAAAATTAAATTCAGTGTGCCGCATGTGTTCTCTCTCTCTCTCTCTCTCTCTCTCTATATATATATATATATATATATATATATATATATATATATATATGAGAGCTTCAATCTGTGTTCTTGTTATTCCATATATTGTTTAGTACCAAGTACAAGACTGAAACTCAGGGCACCTGTAGTATGCAACCTTATTTTAATGTGTCCTCTCCACTGTCAGTGTGCCATGTAGTAATTGAATGCCAGCATACGCTTCTATGTTGTGCATCACAGAAATACTCTTCTGCCTCTTCTGACTGCACTAAGTTCTGTGCTCATGATGTAGTGCAACCTAACTTTGCCGTGGGCACAAACAAACCCTGCTGGTGTAGAACTTTTCAATGGCACTCGGTACAGCTTTGAAATGAATGGCACTACGTGTTGCTTTACTATTCCTGATTCATTTCACTAGGAAGTATGTGACAATCATCTGCTGATATAGGGAGAGGTTGCTGAGCTGTATGTCGGTAGTATTAAGGTTTAGATTTCTTCTGCACTGTTTGATGCACAGTGCAAAAAGCATTTCAGGATATGTACCCCACCACTTGTTAAATTAAATTTCATCATAAATAATAAATGATAATTGTGCATTGTAAAAGAACACACACACACACACATATATATATATATATATATATATATATAGCTCTAAAATAACAGTTGTTGGTAATGTAACTGAAAATAGAAGCAACCCAAAAAAAGAAAGTATCAAACTGTAAAAAAGCAAATCTTAGAAATATTGAAACGTAAATTTAGATGACAGTTAAGCATATTTTGATTCACTTAATCTCATTTTCTTACCTCACCTATATGACTTTTTTAACTATAGCTTAATATTTCATCCCTTCAAAAGAATTTCCATACCCCTGTTCTTTTTATTATTGAATCCAGTCTCAATTTGATCTACAGCTCTTTCAGAAAATGCTTTCTGCTCATGTACCACCTTTTCTTTTAAAATAGATGTCATTATATTTTTTCTCACCTTTTTTGCCATTGGTTTGCATCCTATGCCCTTTTGTTCACATAGACCATTTTTTTTAATTCTGTTTATATGTGCTGCATGGGTCTAGCAGTTTAGCTCAGAGTGTTAAGTCTATTCACTGCAAATGAACTTTATCCTGGAATCCTGGGTTTCGAGTCACTTAGGTTCCACTTATAAACTAATTGAGTCTGAGCAAGTCAGACAATGATCTATGTCACTTATGAAAAAGGGCACTTATGTACATTGAGCTTACTCTGTTAACAAATACATAACATTACAAGAAATCCACATTTGTTTTCTATTTTTAGTGCTTTGCCTTTTAATCTGTTCTTATTTGTGTTTTATCTTCTTCTGGTTAAAACTTTGCAAACTTTTTTTGTCCTCCTCTAAGTTACCCTTAACATACTTATAACTTTACAATGGTAAGGTAAAACTACACACAGCTTGTTATGATGTGGTCTTATGAACAGTCTACAAAGAAGGCAAACAAAATTTTGTTTTCTACTGAGGTACTTTTCTTTCTTCCTGGCATCCCAATGACCATACATGTCACACTCCTGACTTTCTTCTAGACATTCTGATATGACTTTTGCAAGGTTCTTTCCTACCGTTGTACTCCTTTCCTGGCGTATTGCTGCCAAGATTTTTTTTTTCTGTATTTCTGTTTTGAATTTATATTGGTGCTTTATACCAGCCTTAAAAATCATCTTGCTAAGTACATTGTCATCCTTTCTCCCCCTTAAGGTGTGTTTGCCCTGTTACATTGTTTCATCTGTAGGAAGATTACTTTTACAGAGCTACTCCAGCGACACTTATATTGACAGAAGTTTAATTACAGAACTATTCCAGCAGCACTTCTAGTAACAGAAGCTTAAATAGACACTGAAAAGGAGTAGGACGCCCCATTGTTGAGTTATGTGGTGTCTTTCTAGTAGCTATCCTTTCAAAGGATTCAGTTCATTTTATTATCAGCCGTCCTGTGCATCTGTGTCAATGTATTGCTGTCACTCCAAAACCCAGTATGTGTTAGTATTCACTAACCTTTTATGATATAATGTAGTCACGGTGCAGTGGTGCAGCAGTAGTATTGCTGCCTAACAGCAAGTTGTTCTCTGGTTCGATTCTTGGCTGGGGTGCCTTCTGTGTGGAGTCTGCATGTCCTCCCTGCGTTTGTGTGGGTTTTCTCCTACATTACAAAGACATTCATTTGGAGCATTTCTCCCTGGGCCTCCACTGAAAATTGGCTTTGTTCCAAGTCAGACATTCCTGGTTAGCAAATGTTAAATAAATAAAAAGCTAAGAAGGTCATAATTACAACCCCTTTGTTCTCTACTTTTTTTTCCTTTTTGAGTGCATTGCCAAACTGGCTTAATTTTCCTAAAGGTGAGGTTTAAATGGCAATTTGATAGGTTTCTCCCATTGCCCTTTTTCGATTGTTCTGAAAAAGATTAATTTTTATAGTTTTCCACTCTTCAGAAGCATGTTCTCCTCACATGATGCAGTGGTAGATTTGTTAGTATATAATACATTTTCTAGCCCTATCCAGTTCTGTAAGAATGTTAGGGGAACCCCATTGAACCCCAACCTTTTGTCACCATTAGAAGTTGTTACTGGCTTTGCTTATTCCTCACTGTTTTCCTCTTAGCCCACGCCCATCTTTATACGTTTTGATAGCGTGCCTTATTTTCTTGTTTGTTTATTTATGTTATTATAAAATTGTTCTCACTTTATGACTGAGTTTATTACTTTTTTCTTCAGATTAGGATTTTTTTCAGATTAATTGGTATTATTGTTTATCTTCCTCTTGCTGGTTTTCTGCTTTCCAAAATTCTGTCTATGCATCTTTTTTGCCACCATATTTGTTGTTCATTATTCATTTCTTCATTGTAGTTTATACATTTTTGTGTATTCCCACCGTTTTTCATATGGCATCAATGCATGCGTCATGGAGTTTTCCAGGTAGCTTCCCATTCTATCCTAATATCCTTCAGGACTCTTAATCCTGACTGACTCAACCCTCTAGCTGTCTATGAGCCGTACTCTTTGGTGAGCACTTGTTCCCAATTTTCTTTTTCAGATCTGTGATCCTCTTTCATTCGTGATTTGAGAACACGATATTCCCCTTTCTGTAGAAGGGACTAGTTATTTACTGTTTGGGGGTTGCCATTTGTACAATTTTGGAAATAATCCAGCTTTTACACAACAGTGCAACCATGTTTTTCAGACTGAAATGAAGCAAATTAAAGCCCAAAGTTGGGCTTTGAAAATATTCCTGCCTTACATACTGATTCAAGCAGTATTGCCAGATTAAAACTGACAATACTGGTCTGACATCCCAACTACTCTCTGACATCTCAACTACTCCCATTAATTCTTCTATCCACTCCCACTCCTAGCCCCCCTACCCAGTGCCTCTAATTCAGACCTGCTCTTCACTAACTTCAGCCTCCGTAGCATATTCAAGAAAGCTAGTGATTTCACTGCTGCCATCACCACCTACCATCCTGATATAGCTGTAGTTACAGAAACCTGGCTAAAGCCCCACATGAAAGACACTGAAGTCATCACACCTGGTTATAACATCATTAGACTAGACAGACTAAATAAAAAAGGGGGTGGGTAGCCATTATATTCAAGGACACCCTTAAGGTCGTTCAACTAAGCTGCACTCCCCCTAATTTGCCCAGCTCAGAAACCCTAACTGCCTGTCTGGACATCAACCCAAACAATCACTAACCATCATAGCCACCTATCTCTCTCCTGATAATAACCTACCCACCACAGAAAGTCTGCTAGCCTGGGCATCTAGCAATTTTAACCTAGAAACTATCATTCTAGGTGACTTCAACCTTGGCTGGCACACATGCTCATCCAACACCCCCACCAAATTTCTGAATCTATTTAACTTCACCCAAACCATAACCTGCCCAACCTGCATAGACAAGCACACCACAAAATAGTCAACTTTAGACTGGATTTTAACAAACAAGCCCAATCTTGGTTACTTAGCAGGGTGTCTCCCTGATTCCCTCAGTGACCATAGCAAAACCTTTCTATACAGAAAACTAGTCCATACCCTATGCAACATCACCTACAAATACATCCATAGCAAGAACCCCCCCCCCTTTATTCAGTCACCTGCTGCAACAATGTAACTGGGCTCCACTCAAAAACCTCCAACTAGATATGGCAGTACAATACTTCAACAAAAACTTCCTTAATATACTTAATAATCTTGCTCCCATCAGGAAGGTTAGATCAAAAACCAAACCCCTGCCCTGGCTAACATCAGATACCAAGCTATTAATAAAATGCAGGGACAAAGCATGGGCCGCCTACCACACTACCAGAGATAATTCTACCCTCACTAACTATCAACAGCCTAGAAATCTATCTAAAAAGCAAATCAGGAAAGACAAACAAGACTGCTTCCTGTCCTGTCAACAGTTACACCAAAACAACCCCCCAAAATTCTGGCAAAGCATTAACTGTCTTCTTAACCCTGGCCACTCCTCAACACCAGCCCCTACCTCCTCAAGCAACACTGACCCAATTTCTAGACAATTCAACTCCCACTTTATTAATACCATTACCTCTCTGCTAGGAGACCATCCCAGCAAACCTCCTACTCTCCCCTCTCATACTGTAAATCATCCCACCCCTTTCATTTTTTCTCCCATCTAAACTAGCTACATAAAAGCACTCCTAACCAAGCTAAAACTCTGCTGTGTCACTGCCGTCCTACTTCCAAATGAATTCCTAAAAATAGCAGCTCCCTCTATAACCTACCCCATATCAATTCCTGATCAACTGATCCATTTCCACATGATACGTCCCAGCTCTCTGGAAATTATCCCATATCATTTCCCTCCACAATGGTGGGCCATCCAAAGAACTTACAAACTATCGCCCCATAGCCATCCTCCACCTTCTGACCCACAACCTATTAACCAACTCCCAGCATGGCTTTAGACCTAAACTTAGTACCAGCACTGCCCTATTATCTTTCACCAACTCCATTCATCACCTACTAAATGAAGGACAACTTGTCTCCTCTGTCTTCCTTGATATGTCCAAAGCTTTTGCCACCATCTCCTACCAGCTACTACTAAACAAGCTTTCTTCCTTTGGTCTAGAGCCCACATCCCTGAACTGGTTCCATAGCTGTCTCTCCAATCGTCAGCAAGCTACCAAATGGGAAAACAATTGTTCCCCCCTTCTACCCATCTCTGTAGGCATACCCCAAGGCTCCATACTTGGCCCACTTCTCTTTAGCATATTTACAAATGACTTCAGCTCCTCAATGAATCATGCCACCATTGTTCAATATGCCGACGACTCCACACTTATCTGCTCAGCCTCAACTCCCCAAGAACTCCAGGTAAAAATGCAGTCTTCCTTCCAAGAAATAGAAAAACATCTAGCCGAATATCAACTTATTCTAAACCCAAGCAAAACCAAGATAGTAGTCTTCACAAATAAGAAATCAACTCCTTGCCAACCCCCACCCTCAATCCTCTCCTGCTTTGGAACCAAGTTACTTCCTTCTAACCAAACTAAACTTCTAGGTGTAACAATTGATGCACATCTAAAATTTGATAAACATATTTCATTGACAATCAAAAAAGTGCATACCAAACTAGGTGCTCTCTATAGAGCAAAACCATTCCTAACCAACAGCGTCAGGCTGGCCACTGCCTGGTCTCACCTGCTCTCAACTCTCCTCTATGGCTCTCACATTTTCACTAATCTGCGTAAGACTGACCTCAATAATCTAGAAGCCTGTTACAACAGAATAGCAAAATTTGCCACCAGTCACCCATATAGGACTTACATTGCACAGCCCTCTCTCAAATAAACTGGCTTGAACTCCCTAACCTTTTATCTCTCAATCAACTGACCATATCCCATAACATTATCCACCAACCCAATAACCTCTCTGCACTGACTAACCTAGTACAACCAAACTGTAATCCAAGACCCCTCAGATCATCAGAAAAACTAATGCTAAATGTCACCCGCTCCCACAACCTTCATGTAGACTCCTTCTACTCTTACAAAATTAGAAAACTGTGGAACACACTTCCTCAGCCAGTCACAAAAAACCCAAAAACCATGAGTGTGAAAAACTCCTAAAAGAGCACCTAGCAAATCACTGGCTTTGCTCCTGCCATAATCCAGGTTAATATCCTCCAAGACTCCCAAGACTGAACCCTCCTTTTATGCTGCCTCTTATGTTGTGTTAACACACCCAATAAGGCAACACTCTACTGCCTTGTGGAGAGCAGTTCTCTCTCAAAACTTTGCTCACAATGGTTATGCTCTGCTAACTTACTGTTACCCACATGCAATCTCTGTATTTATCTCAGGAACTGTTTGCCATCTCCAGGTTCCCCTCTCTTCCTCTTTAGCGTGACCATATATACATAAGTCTAACTTCATTGTAGTCTTCTGTACCTGTATCATCTGTAGTTTGAATTTGTACTATGTTTGCAAATAATTTGAGTTATTGTTTGCCCTGCAAGTTTTAACCTATTGTATTGAATATATGATACTGTATTTATATCTCTGTGGCATCGTAGATAATACTGAATCATCTGTATTATGTTGTAACTCATCTCTTGCTATTCATATTATCATTTGTATTATCTACCTCTTAGCGTGATTGTATTTTGGAGATTTTCTCCCCGAGTCTCCGCTGAAAATAGGCTTCTTGCCCAGTCGGACATTACCCGGTTAACAAATGAAATAAATAAATAAATAATAAAACTTGACATATTAAAATTCAGCATCAGTGCCAGATTCCTTTTTTTTTCTGTACAAAAAGTTTCACCTTTCAGTTTCGTATTGCTTTTATTGACATTAGGAGAGGTTATGCATGTACAGACATTTCCTTTTTCCACTCTGACTCACTGCACTTATTATGTTTCTTGTTTACTTGATCATATTACTTTTGTCTGTTACATTGCATATCAGGCTACATTTCATTCTTTTTCTCACAATACCAAAATAAAATTGTTGAATGTAGACAGATGCACAGTGATCAAAGTTCAAACTCTATTAGTGTGTGTCTTCCAAGCAACAGGCTGCATGAATATATCGACATACCTAGGAGTTTGAACTGGTAGTATTAAGATGGCTAAAACATGTGCACAGCTTGCAAGGAAAGTGTGTCTAAAACATGAGCATTTTGTAAGTGAAAAAACCTGCAGAAACAGGCAGAGTTCACACTTGCACAAAACTGTAAGCAGATTCCTTATAGTTGTTCTACAAATTCAGTAGATCAGGCATGCTTCTGGCTAGACTAGTAGCCTAGATTTTCCGTAGTGTACTGACTGTCTTTCATTTTACTTTTGCCTTTTACTGTTTTGTTTTAGACCATGAAAGTATTGTTCATGCATTTTATTTGCTTTTTCACAGTGTTACTATTTCAAAATGTAAGGCACTTGCCATTGACACTTAGAGGATCACAGGACTATAGGTTCTATGCTCACAACATGTGCTCAAATTTATTTTCATGCTGACATTTTAGTGCAGGATGGGGGAGGGGGGGTTACACTCTTTGGGAGCTATCCTTTTGGATGAGACATTAATCTGAGGACACATCTGCCTGAACTGGTAGTAGTGCATGCGGATGAAAACAATCTCAGGATATTTATCAAAAAGAAACAGGATAAGTTTCATGGTGTACTAGTTAAATTACCCTAATCAGTAAGAATATGACTTTAGGTCTCACCTGAAAATATGCTATACCTACTGGTGCAACCCCAGTCAAAAAAGTAAAATAAAAATGTCAACTTATATTAGACTCACTGGCAGAGTTTGCATGACTAACTTGTTTGATAGTTTGGATGGAGAAGCCAAAATGTTCCTGATACTTTTCTGAGACTTTGAATTTCCCAAATTTATATCTTGCAGATGATGCATTTTAGCTTATCTTTGAGTATCCCAGGTCTCTTAACGGAGCATCCTGGCAGTATAGGATGATCCAAATGATTCTAGCAGGCATCTACTATAACCTCTTCATATTTATAGTAATAATTCCAAAACCTTACTACATACAAGCCACAGAAAATTTTCATCTGAAAGCAACTGCATTTATTTTTGACCACTGTCTATTGCAGCTAAACAGATATTAAATAGTGTTCAGTTTATGCTTTATATTTATATATTTATTTATCTTGTCATAATTAACATGTTTCTGTAAATATCTTAACCAAGTCATCACACTTGGGGTTATCTGCCTGCATGCAGCCCTCAGTCGGCCCGGATACCAGAGTCTTGGGATTTCTGTGTATGATGCTGTCGCCTCATCCATGACGTCAGGTCGTCAGGGGTATAAAACATGCAGCCAATGGCATTGCATCAGCTTTTCTTGCCATGCGGGAGCCCAAAGCAGAAGCAGTTCACAAGTGCCTGTCAGCAGCTACCTGAAATTTTTGTTTTTCGAGTTTCAAACCTGAAGTCTTCTAAAGCTAAGTACCCCATTGGGGATCCTTTTTTCTTGCTCTAACCAATGTCAGAAAAAGTTAACAATTGTCTTGCCTGTGGAAAGCAAATACCTCACAGAGATTTTCATTCTTACTGCGTCACCTGTTTAGGCCCAGACTATGACGTCTCTCGCTGTTGGTTTTGTGCCTTGTTAAATGCCTGAACTATTCATCATCAGGCTGTTTTTGTCTCTAAATTCTTTTGTTGTCGTTCTCTGTATTCCGAAATGGCGTCGGTAAGCCATCCAACTACCAACCTTCCAAAAAAACACAAAGATAAAGACAGAGACAGACTGCATAGGTCCAAAATTGCTGACAACACTTCCGTTAAGCTAGTCGCCAGTCCACCGGTACTCAGTGAGGTGCTTTCACAGCCCCTGTTACCCGCTTCTACAGATTCACAGGCCTCTACTGAGACCCATTCGGATTCGTATGCCGTGAGATGCTTCTTCGACTATGGAACCTGTGGATGTCTCTACCTTGGATGGGTCCAGAGCCGCTGTGCAGACACCGGCTTCTGAGGGTGTATTCAGATCTTCCGATGTTCGTATTAAACCGACTACTTCGTTAATGACTAAATCTACTGAATTTCTCAGGCCCAGAGTTCGCACTACGCCTAGGAAACTGATGACCAAAGCACATTCTCAAGCTCATATGCCACAGAAACAAATGCTTAGAATGGCTGAAGACCTTATTACTTTAATTAGGGGAAGCTAGCCTTCCCCCTCTAAAAGACAAAGAATAGATTTTCCTTCAAATTCTTCAGACCATGAGTCTGATGACTCTGACCCTTGTGATTACCAGGACATACCCTTATCTACCTATGAGGACTCAGATTAATGGAGTCAATTCCCTCAGCCTCCCCCCCAGAGGATTTTTCTTTCAGTGAAACCTTGCATACCCCAAGAGAGCATTTCCGCTGGGAATGCCAGGACTGCCCACAGTCCAAAAAGAGAATCAGGGAATTTTTAGACTTGCCTCAGCATAGGCCTTTAGCTATTCCCCCTGTCCTGGATATTGTAGATGGTGTCTTCATGGAATCCAGCCTTATCCCTGATACTTTATACCACCTGCTCCTAGAAAGCCTGACCGATACTGCAGAGTACCTGACTCTCACAAATTACTCTTTAAAAATCCCACTGTGGATCCAGAAACCATTTCCCAGGGACCTAAAGGTATTAAGTCTTCTACAGCCAAAAACCCTACCCGTTCGGACAGGGATGCTAGGGCTCTAGACTGATGGGGGTAAGAAGGTATATACCTCTGGAACTCTTGCCATCAGGACTTTAAATTGCCAGTTTCACATGTTGAAGTACCAGCAGCATATTATTGATCTAAGTAAACAAAAAATGTTGTTGATTCCTGATCGTGCAGAAAATAAGGACTTACAAGACTTGATGCATTCTGCAAACCAAGTTGGTAAACATACTTTACAGTGTGGTTTTGATGCCTTAGAAGCATCTTGCAGGGCTGTTGTCACCGAGTCTGTTCTGAGAAGGCATGCTTGGCTGAAGGAACAAATTTTGCCAGACCATATCAAGGCAAAATTACTTGATGCTCCATTAAACCAAGAATGTTTGTTTGGCACTAAAGCAGAAGTTGTTCTTAAAAAGATGAAAGAAAAAGCTAAATCCATCCACACTGTTAAAGATTTCTTACAGATACAGCCACCTAGATTCAGTAGGCATTGGCCTTCAAAAAATTGGTCCTTTTCAGTCCCTTCCAGACCTTCTCAGCCCAAAGCCAGGGGCAACAGACAACAAAGACTACAGTCTCAGGGTATGCACAAATCTAAACAATCGAGTGCTCCCTCCTCAAAAACTTGGAGGGGTAAGCCCACCCCCTTATGGAAAAAGTTCATAAATACTTGTGCTTAACCCTTCCCAGCCATGCCCAAGTACTTGCACGCCTAGGAGGAAAACTCGCCCTGCATGCAAGTCTGGGAGTATATTAACCCAGGACTGATGGGTCTTAAACATTGTATGCCAGGGATACAGATTCGATTTCCACCCTCGGCCAACCCCAAGCAGATTGCCAGACCTTCCTCCAAACCAGAGGACAGAGGCCCAAAAGCAAGTACTTTCTCTTTTCAGTATCAGGGCTATTCAACCTGTGCCAACAGAGCAAAGGGGACAGGGTTTCTACTCCAGGCTGTTCCTGGTGCCCAGGAAAGAGAACTCTTGGCACCCTATTCTGAATTTGTCAGCCCTAAACACCTTCCTGGTGGTACCAAAATTCAAAATGCTTACACTGCAGCTCCTTCCTATGCTAACCAAGGACTCCTGGCTAGTCACACTAGACTTAAAAGGAGCTTATCTGCACATCCCCATAAGGGAATCTTGCAGGAAATATCTATGTTTCAGGGCAGGGTCTAAGCACTATCAGTTCTTTGCACTTTCCTTTGGCTTATCTACTGCACCCAGGGTATTCACAAAGTGCCTGGCTCAAGCCATTGCTTACTGCAGGCAGAAAAATATTCAAATTTACCCATACTTGGACGATTGCCTGATTCAGTCAGACAGTCAGGAATTGCTACTTCAGCACCTGACATTTGTAAAGAGACTCCTAACTTTTCTGGGGTATACCATCAACGAAAAGAAATCACATCTGGTACCCAGCCAAAAGATTGTATTCCTGGGAGCAAGCCTGAACACAACTTCCCAGATGGCATTCCTCACTCCAGAAAAGCAGGTTTATTTGACAACTTATTTCAAACTACTGGCCACCCAAATCCAGCTATCTGCAAGAAAAATACTGCAAGCCTTAGGGTTCATGGCCTCATGTATTCTACTGATTCCATATGCAAGACTGCATATGAGGAAACTCCAGTGGTACTTAAAAAGTCTCTGGTGTCAACATTCCCAGGACCTGGAAGTAGTGACTCCTATCATTCCTTGCCTAAGGACAGAGTTCTTTTGGTGGGCAGAGGCTTGCAACCACAACAAGGGACTCCCTTTCTTACAACCCCCCGCACTCCAGACTCTGACAACGGATGCATCAGACTATGCATGGGGGGCTCACATGGCAGTCAAATGTATTCAAGGCAAATGGAGTCCAGGACAAATTCACATGCATATCAATCAAAAAGAAATGTTAGCTGTACAGAATGCACTGACAGCCTTCAAATACCTTATCCTGCCAGGACAACTCCTAATAAAGACAGACAATGCCACAGTTATGTGGTACATAAACAAGCAGGGGGTAACTCACTCCTACCCACTCTGCAGGGTTAGCCATGACACTGTAGAACACAGCCTTAAGCAACTAAGTGCATCTGCAGGTTCAATTCCTGCCAGGCAAACAAAATTCACTGGCAGACTTAAAGCAGAAATCTAATGGACCCACACGAGTGGAAACTGTAACCAAACTCATTCAAACTGCTAATACACAGGTGGGGGACACCAGAGGTGGACCTCTTTGCACACCCCCAAAACCATCAACTAAATAAATTTTGCACCAGAATTCCCCACAGCCAAGCTTGGAAAGTGGATGCCCTATCCTTCACATGGGAAAACTTCTCAATATATGCATTTCCCCCTCTGTCCCTCCTTCCAAAGGTACTCCTCAAGATCAAACAGGACAGGTCAAGGGCAATCCTTATTGCACCACACTGGCCACGCCAGCACTGGTACCCACTCCTATGCAGTCTGACAGCAGTGCCACCCTGGCACCTACAGCAGACCCCCTCTCTGATGTCCCAGCAGGAGGGACAGATTTTGCATCTTCAGCTGCAAACCCTGAACCTGCCAGCCTGGCTTATACCCTGAATACATCAACAGCAGCCCTCAGCAAACAGGTGCTAGACGTTATCCTTGAGGCCAGGAGGCCCAGTACTAGGAAATCCTATTCAGAAAAGTGGAATAGATACTGTTCTTGGAGCCAGTCTCAAGGGAAGGACACAGTCGTACCCTCCTTGTCTCAAATCCTAGATTACCTAGCAGAGCTGCTCCACAAGGGCCTCTCCTTCTCATCAGTTAAGATTCATGCCTCTGCCATCTCAGCTCATTACAAAACTGAGCCACTCCTCTTCTCTCACCTTCTGATCAAATAGTTCCTGAAAGGAGCTAACAATTTAAGACCCCCAAGAAGAGCTCCCACTCCTACCTGGGACCTTAAATTTTGTGCTAGCAAAGCTCACACTTCCCCCTTTTGAGCCTGCTGCTACAGCAGAGTTAAAATTCCTCTCTTGGAAAACAGCCTTACCACTAGCCATCACTTCAGCAAGAAGAGTGTCTGAGTTACAGGCCCTTATGTCTGTGGAACCCTTCATTATCTTCCATGCCAACAGGGTTTCCCTCAGGACTAATCCATCTTTTATGCCCAAGGTGGTATCCAGTGTGGCTTTAAATCAATCCATCCATTTGCCAACCTTTTTTCTTACTCCTCAGAATAAAGGGGAAAGGACCCTGCACTTCTTGGACATGCACAGAGATCTCAGGTTCTACCTTGACAGGACTAAACCTTTCAGAAAATCTGACCAGCTGCTGGTCAGCTTTGCTACAGGGGCAGATGGCAAGGCCATTTCGAAACAAACCATTTCTAAATAGAAGGCACACTGCATCCATTTCTGCTACAAACACCATGGAAAACCTACCCCTCAGGGGATCAGGCCTCATTCCACTAGGGCTACATCAACCTCTACAGCTTTTCTCAGGGGAGTCCCTACCAGGGATATCCTGGAAGCTGCAACCTGGAGTTCTGTACACACCTTCACCAAGCATTACCACTTACCTATCTTTTCCAAAGCCAGAGCTGGATTTGCCACAGCAGTCTTACAAGGACTGCTAGTCAGCCCTACCACTTCTTGACTGCCTCCACCCTTCCTCAGCTTTGGGAATCAACCTAAGTGTGATAACTGCAACAGTGAAACACGAAGAACATAGTACAGTTGTGTACACTTACCGTAAATGTAGATGTTCAAGTGTATTCACTGTTGCAGTCCTGGTTACCCTCCCTCCAGCCCCCTGTCGTTCTGTGCTTTCTGCCTGTCCTCTTTTTTGGCCATATCTTATGGAAATGGTATTTACTTTTATCTGGAGGTGTTCCACACCATTTGACTGCTTTTTATTTTGGGGGCTCCTGACACCTGGGGCAAGAAAAACTAATGTAATGGCGTCAGCTGCATGTTTTATACCCCTGACGACCTGACGTCATGGATAAGGTGACAGCATCTGATGCAGAAATCCCAAGACTCTGGTATTCGAGCCGACTGAGGGCTACATGCAGCCAGATAACCACAAGTGTGATGACTGTAACAGTGAATACACTCGAACATCTACATTTATGGTAAGTGTACACAATTGTACTTTACACACACAGTGGATATAAAAAGTTCACACATCCCTGTTAAAATGCCAGGTTTTTGTGATATAAAAAATGAAACCACAACAAATCATTTCAATACTTTTCCCACCTTTAATGTGACCTATAACCTGTACAATTCAATTGAAAAACAAACAAATCTGTTAAGGGAAAAATATAAAAAAATAAAAAAAAGCATGCAATACGCTGGTTGCATAAGTGTGCACACCCTTAAACTAATACTTTCTTGAAGCACCTTTTGATTTAATTATAGCATTCAGTCTTCTTGGGTAGGAGTCTATTGCCATGGCACATCTTGACTTGGCAATATTTGCCCACTCTTCCTAGCAAAAGTACTCCACAGCTGTCAGATTGTGAGGGCATCTCTTGTGTACAGCCCTCTTCAGATCACCCCACAGATTTTCTATTGGATTTAGGTCTGGGCTGTGGCTAGGCCATTACAAAATTTTAATTTTCTTCTGGTGAAGCCATTCTTTTATTAATTTGGATGTATGCTTGGGGTCATTGTCGTGTTGAAAGGTGAAATTCCTCTTCATCTTCAGCTTTATAGCTGATGCCTGAAGGTATTGGGACAAAAGTGACTGCTATTTGGAACTGTTCATAATTCCCTCCACCTTGACTAAAGCTCCAGTTCCAGCTGAAGAAAAGCAACACCAAAGCATGATACTGCCACCACCATGCTTCACCATGCAGATGGTGTTCTTTTGGTGATGCGAAGTGTTGTTTTTGTGCCACATGTACCTTTTGGAATTGTGGCCAAAAAGTAAACCTTGGTCTCATCTGACCATAACACATTTTCCCACATGCTTTTGGGAGACTTCATGTATTGTTTTGCAAATTTTAGCTGAGCCTGGATGTTTTTCTGTGCAAGAAAAGGCTTCCATCTTGCAAAGCTATTCTATAGTCCAGACATATGGAGAATATGGGAGATTGGTTTCACATGTAGTACACAACCAGTACTTGCCAGAAATTCCTGCAGCTCTTTCAGTGTTGCTGTACGTCTCTTGGCAGCCTCCCTGACCAGTTTTCATCTTGCTTCTCATCAATTTTGGAGGGATGTCCAGTTCTTTTCAACGTCACTGTTGTCCCATATTTTCTACACTTTTTGATGACTGTCTTCACTGTGTTCCATGGTATATCCAATGCTGTGGAAATTTTTTTTGTACCCTTCTCCTGCCTGATACCTTTCAACAATGATGCTTTGTAATCTCTCTGTGAACCATGGTTTTTGCTGTAGCAGGCAACTGAGTAAATGTCAGGAAAATCCTACTAGAACAGCTGAACTTTATTTGGGGTTAATCAGAGTCTCTTTAATTGATGGCAGGTGTGTACCCAAGAAGACTGACTGCTGTAATTAAATAAAAAGGTGCTTCAACAAAGTATTAGTTTAAGGGTGTACACACTTATGCAACCAGTGTATTATACGTTTTTTATTTCTTATATTTTTCCCCTAACAGATTTGTTTTTCAATTGAATTGTACAGGTTATAGGTCACATTAAACGTGGGAAAAGTTTTGAAATAATTTATTGTGGTCTTATTTTTTTATATCACAAAAAACAGGCATTTTAATAGGGGTGTGTAAACTTTTTATATTCACTGTATATGCACATGTACACCCCACCACCCTCCTACCCACACACACACAAAACTGAGACTGTCCATTCCTCTGCATGTACTCACACATGCAGTTACATATACACACACATATATACCTCACCACCCAGTTACACACACCCACACACAACTGAGACCACTCATTCCTTTGCATACACTCACATATGCAGTTACATATGCACACACATGTGCACCCCACCACCCTCTTACACACCCGCACATACAAATGAGACCATGCATTCCTCTGCATATACTCACACGTGCAGCCACAGATATACACACGTGCACCCCACCACTCTCTTACACACACACACACACACACACACACACACACACACACACACACACAGCTGAGATTGTTCATTCCTCTGCTTGAACTCACACGTGTACACCCCCCACCACCATTCCCTGTACAGTAAACTACATGGCAGTTATGTGATCTCACCCATTACAAGGCCTTCTATAGTTATGTAAAGAATCTCCATGGCAATACCCAGATTCGCTTGGAGCTGTTGCAGAATGGCACCTCCTATACCAAGCCAACAGATATTGCTAATATACTGGCTGACAGATTCAGTGCCAACTTTGCCCCCCCCCCCCCAAAAGGACCAATCACAATGCCAGTAGATTGCCAGGCACCCAGTATTACTGATGCACAGGTTAAAACAACACTGTCCAAGGCCAAGAATACAGCTTCTATGGGACCCGCAATATCCCTGGCTGTGTTCTACATGAACCACAGATTGAATTGGCACCTCACCTGTGTGCCCTGTTCAATCACAGCCTCACCTCCAGCTTTGTCCCTACTGAATGGTTCACTGCTACAATCATCCCTCTCCACAAAGGAGGAGTGACTACAGACCCTGGGAACTGTCGCTCCATTAGTCTGATAAGTCTGATATTCAGAGCTATGGAACACATCATAATGGACCTAATAAACAAGGATATAGGGAATCTCCAAACTCTGGATCCCACACAGTTTGGTTTTGTGAAGGGTAGATCATGCTTGCTCAACCTGGTCGACTTCTTTGAGTCAGTCACCAGAGCTGTGGATGAAGGCAAGGTGGTTCATACAGCCTACCTTGATCTGGCCAAGGCCTTTGATACCATTCCCCACTCAGGAATCATAGAAAAACTCACTAAGCTAGGCATCAACCCCTATATCACTAGGTGGGTTGCAAACTGGCTCACAGATAGAACCCACAGTGTGAAAGTAGCTGACTCCAAGTCAGACTGCTGACCAGTCACGAGTGGAGTCTCACAGGGTTCGGTCCTGGGTCCTCTCCTGTTTGGTATCTACTTTTCTGAAGTCCAGGCCAACACAGATGGACTCTGGCTAACAAAGTTCGCAGACTATTGCAAGTTGGGAGCCATAATTAACTCCCCAAGTGATGTTGACATCCTACAGAAAGGCCTCACTGAGATCAACAACTGATGTCAGAACCATGGCCTTAAGCTCAATGCCAAAAAATGTGTCATCATCCCCTTTGGGAAAAACCCGGTTCCCATGAATTACTGCATCAATGGTAGTCCACTAAACACAGAAGGTGTCATAAGAGATCTGGGAACACAGGTTGACAACAACCTCTCTTTTGACCACCACATTGCCTTCTATGTGGCACATCTCGTTACTAAGGGTTTTGCATCCAAGAAGAAAGAAGCCATTGTCTCTGTCTGTACTCTTCCCTCATTAGGCCAGTCATTCATTGAGTACAATGCCCCATTTGGCATGTACCTCACTAGACACCTGCAACAACTGGAGAGGCTGCAAAAGTACCTCACAAAGAGGATCCTAAGCCTTAAACACTTGTCCTATATGGACAGACTCAAAATTATTCTCTGTCTCATATCACCTACTTAGAGGCGATCTCTGCTTGCCTTACAAAGCCATGTCTGACCTAGTTCTGTTAGAAATGCTCCATCCAAAGAAATCCCAATCCCTCCACACTACATGCTCCAGAGACCTCAGTCTCATTGCCACAATCAACAGAACAAGCTGGAGGGACAGGTTCATAACTTAGAGACTGCCCATGCTATGGAATAGACTTCCCAAGCACCTCACTGGCCTTCTTCAAGAGAAATCTTGATGAGTGGATGGGAAATAGAAAATTCTCCCCAGGGATCACTCCAGTGGCTCTGCTCGACAGAGGCACTGGTAACTAATGTCGGGTGGCACGATGCCAGGGTAATCATATGGGCTAGGCTTGCAAAGGCTCCAGGGCCATTAGCCTAGTACACACCTATGAACTTGTGAACAAGTAATGAAAAATGTAAACTCTTTGCTGACCTAACTTAAGCAGCTGAATGATTCTGTGATTCAGTCAGCTGGGTAAATGCCTTACAACTTGCATTTTTCAGGGGAGAGCACACGACTAATTAGCATACCTGCCTCAGGTAGCAGCCCATGTTAGGACTTAACTCTGGGGGTGAGCCTTTCTGAATCCAGCCTAAAGTTTGGAGTACTCACTGGTCCAGACATCAGTTTACTTCTGTCTTCTTGACTCTTTTCTTTTTCTGCAATTTGATTTATATTTCCTATTTTCGATTTTTGAAGATATTTATTCTTATTTTTTTAAATGCTATGCGAAGCTGACTGGAAAAGTCTTCTTCCATTGCATGTCAGAGTTGGCTGTAAACTAATTGCAGCTAGTTGGATGTTGATGGCTGTCACACTGAAGAGATCTGTGACTTGTTTGAAGTTTATGTAGTCTGCATTAGTTTTCTTACATTAATCTGGTCATTCAGTTTGATGTTTCCATTTATATTACTGAATGATGTTAATTTTTATAGCTAATGAATTGTAACACTACTTTTACAATGGCTAGGAGGTTACTTAGCAACAAATGCTTTCTTTATGACCTTGATTGGCTTTTTAATTCTCTTTCTTTTTGTTGTATTATGTGATTTTTAGTCGGTTTTAGTTGAAGTTTAATTTTATTAAAAATAAAAAGCACTTACTATTATAAGTGAGCAAACTATTACTGTGATGGCTGGTCCAGTCTTGTTGTTGTGTGTGGATAAGGGAACTGTTAACAAGACAGTAAAAGTTAAATCATGGCAGAGCCAATATATAGCATATATATATATACTAAATAAGAAAAAAAAAACAAACAAGAAAGCAAAACTCCTGCTGTTCAAAAAAAAAAAAACCAAGAATTGTAGCTGCATTCAGAGTAAGAGTTTGTTTTTTTTTCTGTGGTGCAGTGTTCTAACTTCATGCTCGCATGCATAAACACACACCTTCTTCTATACCCATATATGTAATGAAGATGATTGTTCATGCACCTCAGAGAAAGGAATGCAACAGCATTATAGAAATGCTGTCCCTACATTTCATTTCAACTAAGCAGGGAGAGATCTTTGTAAACAAACTGTGAACACTCGGAAATCAAAAAACACATGCCACACCAGGATATAACGAAAATCCTTTGCATGTGTATCCGGTACCTCTGCTTACACCTTCAAGAAAAAAATTTTACACCAAGCAGCCATTTTTATATATTATGACATTATTAAAATAATTACATCCATTTAAACTTAGTCAATTATTCAGTTAAACACATTAAAGTGCATGTAGTGTTTTGAATACAATTTCTATTACAAATTGTAAAAATATTCATGTGCACAACTTTTTATGAAGAACACTTTTAACAGTTTACTTTGGAGGAAAAAAAATATGTATATAAAAATATTCAAAATCAATTACAACGATGACCAAATTTCATCGGATGAACACCACCAATGTGTATACATATGTATATATGTATTTCCAACTAGATAAGAGCAAGACAGAAATATGAAGCCATTAATATAAACTCCCCCTTACCATTTCATACCAGGCATAAACAAGTTTTAATTCATTCAAATCTTAAGTCTATATTTAGCCCCCTTGGATATAGGGTTTTAAAATTAATAATACATTTAATTTCCAACAAAGATAAATTGCCAGTTAATTCATCCCCTTTCTGCTATTTGGGCTTGGTCAACACACTAAAAAAGAAGGATCTGTCTGAGCCTTCATGGAATCTAATGAAATGCTCAGCAACAGGGCTTTCAATCCTACCTCTCCTAATATCACCCAAGTGCTCCATGACTCTTTTTTTCGTTATATGCTGTTGTGGCGTGTGTTTTTTGGAGATCTTTGTAAAGTCGGAATTTACTATATTAAAAGAGTCCTATATCAAATACTTATCTGTATAAGCCCAAATAATACACCTTGGAGTTAGCCAATAACAAGCTGACTGTGATCCCCATAAGGTAGGTGTATTTATAAAGCTTGATTTTGTTAAGAGAGGTAGTAAATGCAAGGAATGAATGCATCATACCAAAAATATGCAAAAAATATACCAAATCCATTTTACTGGTACACGATGCAAATACCATGAAGTCACAATTGCTTTATCAAACTGTTTGTGAACAAGGGCAAACAGATGGTATAAGAAATAACTGTTTCCATGTTTGGAGTTCTGAGTAACATTTCTATAAATGAGAAAGTGAAAGATAGGACAAATGTACAATTTGGACAAAGTGCCTTTTATGTAAATAAAAAAATGTTTTTGAAGATCCACTAGAAAAATAATAGAAATGTAACTATAAAAATAAAGGAAATAGAATTATTTTTACCAGTATGTTTCTGTATTTGTTAAAAGTCCAAGCGAGTTGGTCTTTGTCTGACCCTTTTCATCAATGAGGGTCATAGTAGCTACGGTAAATGCACTGCATCTGCCTATATGTAGCTGTAGGTGTATAGATATGTACAGTTCAGCCTAACAAGTAAGCTAACATGTTTTTGGAGAGTTGAGAGAAAACCAGGGTACCCCTGTGTAAGCACTGGCATTAAATAATTCATCAGAGTTTAAGAATGAAACATAGATCTTGGAAATAGGAGGCAGAAAATTAATCAGTGCATTAGCTTGCTGCCCATGTTGGAAACTAGAGTGCAGAGGTGGACAGAGGAGGTTAGTATGGACAACCAGAGTTGTTATAAGCCTGGGGAGCAATAAATGAAACAGAAGTGGAACAACAAATAGAGTGGCTATTCATTTGGATTTTATTGCTATTATCATTGCAAAGGATGACAGTAAAGGGTGTAATAAAATGTTTGAAAATGTGTAATAGAATGTTATGTGCAAAAGGCAACTACTGATTTTGAATAATCTTTCATAAATATTTTATGGAAAGTACTAAGGTGAATGGTAGGTTAGGTAACAGAGAAAATATAAAAATTCAGCAGTGTTTATCTGTGTTGGGTAGACTGGTATCATTCATTTGCATGCATTCTAATTAGGAATATAGAAACTGAAAAATGTAGTTTGTGCAAGTTTTTTCCTATTATAATGATATTTCTAAATGTTAATTTTGTGCATATTAAAAAATGAATCTACTCTGATGATTTTGCATGATCAAGTCTTTCCTCTGTGAATTCTATTCCTTTTTTATGACCACACATTTTTAAAACTTGATCCACTCTGTTGCCATTGTTTTTGAAACATTTTCAAGTGAAATGTATTAAGTAATGTTTAACTCCATACTGTAAACGACACTTGTACATATTGTGACTTCTTTATCAAAATCATTGTATAATGTTAGTATATACAAACATTGTGAAAAGTAAGATGTTAACAGTATTGTTTTATTTTAAACAATAATGTAATAATTATTTTGTGCTTTGGGCTGAGTAGCACCTGAAAAGAGTCAGTAGACTAACGCACCTATCTGTTAACAACTCAAGTAAACCAAAATCAGGCACCGGAGACCAGCGGTTCCAACACACAAGTGATTTAATGTTCAAACACAGCAGAAGGAACACACATCCACAAATAACATAAACGCTGATAAAAACACTTCCCCTTACGTTTTCGTCTCATAGAACTTCATCAGATGGGCAAAAACCTCATAGTTACCTAGTTAAATAACTTTTCCTGTTTGAATAGACCAGTGAAATCAGTGATTCAGTTAGTTACCAAGAAACAGAAAGAGTGGATTCTAAACTGCATGTGACAGTCTTACTAGTCTAGCACCATCTGGTGGACAAATAATAAAACACATGAAAATGTATATAAAATCAAGAATTCAAATAAACCAGGATAAAATAAAATAACATGAATATACATAAAAATGTAAAAAAAAAAAAAAAATGTAAAATTTTCACAATTTTGCAGACTTGAGCTTGAGTACAGGTTTTTATAGTCACCATATCATTAAGTCCTGAACTGTTGCAAGCATGCAGGACTAATAGTTCCCTTTATTCGAGTTTGGTCTTCCATGGTCCACCCCTGGGGTCTATAGGGACCACGTCTGTCACGAAAAATTGATACTCTGCTTTTGGACATGCCTGAAGATGTTTGTACAGGGCATTATTATCATTTTTCTTCCTTAAATCATAAAGGTGTTCATACATTCTTTGTTTTACCCTCCTTTCCATCTTACCCACATAGAAGGAGTCACATGCCCCACACAAAGCAATATATACCACACCTGTGGTATTACAATTTGCATACCCTCTAGTAGTTATATACTTGTTTCTACATTTTAAATATAACATGTCCCCAGTCCGTATGCACTTACATTGGGTACAACTTCCACATTTGTGTGTACCTTTTTTGTTACTAATGAAAGTTCCAAAATTGTTATAATGGTAACCTCCTTCCAAAATATTTTTGATATTTAGTCCTTTTTTGTACACACATTTAAGTGGCTTGTCAAATATACAATTTAAATCTGATAAGGCTGCAAATTTTTTCCACTCCTTGTCTATAACTTGTTTGACCAAATTTGTTTCACCATCATATGTGATAGTCAAAGCAGATTGGTAAGACGCCCCTTCTATCATATTTGAGCATAACTAATAACACCTTCATTCATTGCTACTATATCTCCAGGGGCAATGTTAAGCACTCTTTTAAGCATTGTTAAGGTCGGGTCTCATGATTCAGTAGCACTGAATCAGGATATTTAACTGATATATGAGTGTAATAACAATGCTCCATGCACAAAGTACAGTTGTGTGCACTTACCATAAATGTAGATGTTCGAGTGTATTCACTGTTGCAGTCATCACATTTGGGTTATCTGCTTGCAGTAGCTCTCAGTCGGCCTGATTATCAAAGTCTTGGGTCCTGCGTTGGTTGCTGTCTCATCTTCCGTGATGTCATGTAGTCAGGAGTATAAAGCATGCAGTCAACGCCATTACATCAGTTTTTCTTGCCCCAGATGTCAGGTGCCCCCCTAACGAGAAGCAATTAAATACATGTATGTATGTATATATATATATATATATATATATATATATATATATATATATATATATGTATGTATACGCAAGGATATACCTCCAACAAAAAAGCAAATACACCAACAAGCTTGTAAGCATAGTAAAGGAGCGTAGAGGAATAGCCAAAAGAAGTCAGGAGGCTGGAGGGAGGGTAACCAGGACTGCAACAGTGAATACACTTGAACATCTACATTTATGGTAAGTGTACACAACTGTACTATGTTCTTCGTGTTTCACTGTTGCACTCATCACATTTGGGTAGATTCCCAAAGCTAAGGATGGGAGGAGGAATTTAGATAGCATTAGGACCAGCTATAAGGCCCTGTAAGACTACAGTGGCAAAGCCAGCTCTGGATTTAGAGAAAATTGGCAAATGATAATGCTTGGTGAAAGTATGTACAGAATTCCAGGTAGCAGCTTCTGGGTATCTCTGGTAGGGACACCTCTGAGAAAGGCTGTAGAGGTAGATGCAGCCCTGGTGGAATGGGGTCTAATCCCCTGTGGGATAGGTTTTCCATGATGCTTATAGCAGAAATGAATACAATGGCCTATCCATTTAGAAATGGTTTGCTTTGAAATAGCCTTCCCCTCTGCCCTGCAGCAAATGCCATCAGCAGTTGTTCAGGTTTCCTTTGAGGTTTAGTCCTGTCCAAGTAAAATCTAAGTTGTCTGTGCACATCTAAAGAGTGCAGTATCCGTTCCCCTTTGTTCTGTGGATTAGAAAAGAAGGTTGGCAAATGAATGGATTGATTAAGAGCCACACTGGATACCACCTTGGGCATGAAGGAGGGATTGGTCCTGAGGGACACCGTGTCCGCATGAAAGATGATGAAAGGCTCCACTGCCATAAGGGCCTGTAATTCAGATACCCTTCTTGCTGAAGTGATTGCTAAAAGGAAAGCTGTTTTCCAAGAAAGGAATGTTAACTCTGCACTTGCAGCTGGCTCAAAAGGAGGCAGAGTGAGCTTTTCCAATACAAAGTTAAGGTCCCAGGCTGGAGTTGGGGCTCTTCTGGGTGGTCTTAAGTTTTTGGCCCCTCTGAGAAACTGCTTGAGCAGTGGGTGAGAAAAGAGGGGTGGTTCTGTGTTGTAATGAGCTGAAATGGCAGAGGCGTGAATTTTGATGGAGGAAAAGGAAAGACCCTTGTGAAGCATCTCAGTTAAGTATTGAAGAATCTGAGGTAAATTGGGTGCTTCTGTGGCCATTCCTTGAGTTTGGTTCCAGGCACAGAATCTTTTCTATTTTTCAGCATACGATTTTCTAGTACTAGGCCTCCTTGCATCCAAAATGACATCCAGCACTTGTTTACTGAGGAATGGTAACAGAAACATTGGGTAATTAGCCAGGCTGCCAGGTTCAGGGTTTGAAGCTGGGGGTGCAGAATCTGGCTGTTCTGCTGTGACAGCAGGGTAGGGGTCTGAGGCAGGTGCCATGGGGCTAGCTGTGACACACTGCGCAAGAGGGGGTACCAGTGTTGGCATGGCCAGTCTGGAGCAATCAGTATCATCCTTGGTTTGTCCTGTTTGATCTTTAGTAGTACTTTGGAGAGGAGAGGCAGAGGAGGAAAGGCATAAACTGATAGATTTTTCCAGCTGAAGGACAGAGCATCCACTTTCCAAGCTAACTTGTGGGGAGTCTTTGTGCAGAAGTTGTCCAATTGGTAGTTCTGGGGGGAGGCAAACAGGTCTATATCTGGGCTCCCCCATTTGTTTATCAACATGTTGAAAGTCTTTGGTTCCAGTTTCCACTCATGTGGGTCTGTGAGATTTCTGCTTAGTTCGTCTGCCAGTGTATTTACTTTTCCTGGCAGGAATTGAGCCTGTAGATGCACTTGGTAGCTCAAGGCTGTGTTCCACAGAGCCATGGCTAGTCTGCAGAGGGAATAGGAATGGGTACCCCCCTGCTTGTTTATGTACCACATAACAGTGGTGTTGTCTGTCTTTACCATTAATTGTCCTGGAAGAATGTGGTCCTTGAAGGCTGTCAGAGCATTCTCTACAGTTAACATTTCTTTTTGATTGATATGCAGGTGCATTTGACTTGGGTTCCATTTGCCCTGAATGCACTTCCCTGCCAGGTGAGCCCCCCATGCATAGTCTCATGTGTCTGTTAGGGTTTGGGTGGCAGGGGGTAGAGTGAATGGTAGTCCCTTGTTTTGGTGGCAGGCCTCTGCCACCAAAGTAATTCTAACCATAGGCAAGGTACAATAGGAATCATTGCTTCTAGATCCTGAGAATGTTGACACCATAGGATTTTTAGAAACCATTGTAGTTTCCTCATATGCAGTCTTGCATATGGAATTAGTAGAATGCACGAGGCCATGAACCCCAAGGCTTACAGTATTTGCCTTGCAGATAGCAGGGTTTTTGTGGCCACTAGTTTGAAGTAAGTTGTCAAATGAGTTTGTTTCTCTGGCGTAAGGAAAGCCATCTGGGAAGTTGTGTTCAAGCTTGCTCCCAGGAATATAATTTGTTGACAGGGTACCAGCTGTAATTTATTTTTGTTTATGGTGCACCCCAGACAAGTTAGCACCTTTTGTACAAATGCCAGATGATTCAAAAGTATGTCCTGGCTTTCTGCCTGAATTAGACAATCGTCCAGGTATAGGTATATCTGAATATTTCTTTGCCTGAAAAATGCAATGACTGGAGCTAGGCACTTTATGAATACCCTGGGCACAGTAGATAAGCCAAAGGGCAGTGCAGAGAACTGATAGTGCATGCAGCCTGCTTTGAAGTGTAGGTATTTTCTGCAAGATTCCCTGATTGGGATGTGCAGGTAGGTTTCCTTTAAATCCCGTGTTGCCAACCAGGCATCTTTGCCTATCATGGGAAGCAACTGTTGAAGAGTTAGCATCTTGAATTTTGGAATTACCAAAAAGGTGTTTAGGATAGAAAGGTCCAGGATAGGATGCCATGAGTTGTATTTTCTGGGTACCAGGAAAAGTCTTGAGTAGAAACTCTGTCCCTTTTCCTCTTCTGGTACAGTCTGGATAGCCTTTAATCTTAGAGAGAGTATTTGCTTTTGAGCCTCTGCCCACTGATTTGGGGGTAGATCTGGCCAACCGTTTGGGGTTGGTAATGTGTGGAAGTGAAATCTGTATCCTTGGGAAACTATATTTAAAACCCATTTGTCTTGGGTAATGAGTTCCCAGTTTTTTGCTTGCAGAGCAATCTTTCCCCCTAAAGGAGCAGTCAGTTGAGAAGTGCTTGGAAGTTTTAAAGTTGTCATTGAAACAGCTTGCCATAGGGGGGAGTCTTACTACTCCCTGATTTGGAAGTGGGAGCCCCCCACTGCTTAGTCCTGTGCATACCCTGGGACTGAAGCCTGGTTGTTCTGCTGGTTCGGGGTTTGAACTGAGAAGGCCTGGAAGAGGCAGGAAAAGACCAGTTGTTTGAGGGCCAATGCCTGCTAAATCATGGAGGCTGTACTTGTAGGAAATCTTTAACAGTTTGCATACATTTAGATTTTACCTCCATCTTTTTAAGAACTTCTTCTGCTTTGTTGCCAAACAGGCGGTCCTGATTCAAGGGAGCATTCAGCAATTTAGTTTTAACATGATCTGGCAAAGATTGCTCCTTAAACCAAGCATGCCTTCTAAGTACAGACCCAGTGACAGCAGCCCTGCAAGATGCTTCTAGTGAATCAAAACCACATTGCAAAGTATGTTTTCCAACCTGTTCAGCAGAATGCATTAAATCCTGTAAATCCTTATTTACAGCACAATCAGGAATCAGCATCATTTTCTGTTTAAGCAATCCAGTAATATGCTGCTGATACTTTAACATATGAAACTGGCAATTTAAGGCCCTGATGGCCAAGGTTGCAGAGGTGTATACCTTCTTACCCCATCTATCCAGGGCCCTGGAATCTCTATCAGAGGGGGTAGGATTTTTGGCAGTAGTAGCCTTAATGCCCTTGGGTCCCTGTGAAATGGTCTTACGATCTGCAGTAGGATTTTTAAAAAGGAACTTATGAGAATCAGGAACCCTGTAATATCTATCAGGTTTTCTGGGAGCAGGAGGTAAAGAGTCAGGAGCCAAGCTAGATTCCGAAAAGGCATTGTCAACAATGTCCAACACAGGATGGATAGCTAAAGGCCTGTGTTGGGGCAGGAGTAAGAAATCTCTAAGCCTCTTTTTAGAATCAGAGTAATCCTGGCTTTCCCAGTGAAAATGCTCCCTAAGAGTATGCAAGGTTTCACCAAAAGAAAAATCCTCTGGGAAGAAGCAGAGGGAATAGAGTCCTCTGCATCAGAATCCTTATAGGCGGATAAGGGTAAATCCTGGTCATCCGAGGAGACAGAAATTTCAGAATCCTGGTCAGAAGAATCGTAAGCAAACTCAGTCCTAGGTCTCTTATTGGGAGAAGGTTGGCTTCCCCTGATTAAAGTAATACGGTCTTCAGCCATTCTTATCATTTGTTTTTTAGGCATAGAGGCCTGACCATGCAGTCTCGGCATTGGTTTCCTAGGCATGGTTCGAGTATTAGGCCTTAAAGAAGAAGATGGCATCAGTTTAATATGCAAGTCAGTAGGCCTGGATGCACCCTCAGAAGCCAGTGCCTGCACAGTGGCTCTGGACCCATCCAAGGTAGAGACATCCGCAAGTTCCACAGCTGAAGCATCTCACGGCATTCCGGACTGCGAATGTGTCTTAGTAGAGGCCTGCGAATCTGAAGTAGCGGGTATCAGGGGCTGCGAAAGCACCTCACTGAGTACCAGCGAACTGGTGACTAGCTTAGGAGAAGCGTTGTCGGCAGCTTTGGACCTAGGCGGCCCGTCTCTGTCTTTATCTTTGCGTTTTTTTTGGAATGTCGGTAGTCGGGTGGCTTACCAAAGATATATCTGGATAATTGAACTGAGCACCAAAATATTTAGAAGCGAAAATATACAGACGATGAATAGTTTGTGGTTTAAATAAGGCACAAAACCGACAGTGAGGTAACTCGTGGTCAGGGCCTAGGCAAGGAATACAGTACAAATGAAAATCTTTATGAGGTATTTGCTTTCCACAAGAAATACAATTATTGATTTTTACTGACATTGGTTTAGAGTAAGAAAAAGTTTCCCCAGCGGGGTACTTAGCTTTAGTTGAAGACTTCGGTTCTGAAACTCGAAAATGAAAATTTCAGGAGTCGGCCGACTGGCACTTGCAAACTGCTTCTGCTTTGGGCACCGCACAGCAAGAAAGACTGATGTAATGGTGTTGGCTGCATGCTTTATACCCCTGACTACCTGACTTCATGGAAGATGAGACAGCAACCGACGCAGGACCCAAGACTTTGATAATCACACCGACTGAGGGCTACTGCAAGCAGATAAATCAAATGTGATGACTGCAACAGTGAAACACGAAGAACATCATGCCAGTATTAGTGTTATCCAGGGAGGTAGATGGTGCAGCTTTAATGACTTTACTACTATACACCCTTCAGTATGGTTACATTAGTAAAAACAAGGTTGTACCGTTATAATGGAGCTTCTCTATATAACTTTGTCACTCTCATCTTAGCAGTTCTAGCCTGATTCCGTAATAACAAGGACATCATCATTCTAAGTGACTTTAATTTAAACTTCTTAGGTTCTCGCTTGTCTTGACATCTCCCACTATGTAGTTAGGCAATGCACTAGGCAGAGATACAGATGAAATAAATATTCCATTTTTGACCTCCCCATCATAAACATATCCACCTTAGTCTCCAACATCACAGAAGTTCCTTAATCCCTCTTTTACCATTGGTAATCACTTTCTTAATCGCAAACTAATATATAAAAACCCCTGCCAGTCCTCAGAATTTTCAGGTATCAATCTGTAAGAAACATTCCTAGGCTTAAAAACAACTTTTCATCATTCTCAAGGTATACCATTCTTTCAGAAGTAGACCCCAGCATTGCAGCTATTGACCTAATGTTTACTCTGCACCAACTACAAGGTCCCTTCTTCCAAAAAAATAACAGCATTATTTAAGCCTTGCAACTCCAAGTGGATTACCTCTGAACTAAAATGATTATTAAAACGTATGGATCAATTATAGCTCAAGTGGAAGTCTGACCTGTCCACCAGCAGTGGAAACCATTAAGTCCCAAAGAAATATGAACAAACAATCAGTCAAAAGACAAAAAGTTTACTTACACAAATTCAACCAGACTAAACTCATTCATTCATTCTGCAAAGCACTACTGGAAGGAAGTCAACATAATCAAAGGAAGAAAGTGCCCTAACATGCTGACAGTCCTAACCCCTCCTTCCTATTACAATGTGTGAAAACCAAACTGTTCCCAATGAGTTCTGCAAATAACTCTTAA
Source organism: Protopterus annectens (assembly GCF_019279795.1). Lineage (NCBI taxonomy): Eukaryota > Metazoa > Chordata > Ceratodontiformes > Protopteridae > Protopterus > Protopterus annectens. The sequence goes on along the minus strand of NC_056726.1, from coordinate 338,700,799 downwards.
CAAACTCTCACCCATCATGTGCTACCACCCTCTTTCCACAATTGATAACCCTCACCCACCATTCCTTTTGCCCACCTTCTACTTCAAACACTTAAAACAGAACAACACTATTGAACTTTTAAGTAATGTCAAAATTGACTCTGATAACATGCTACCATGGTTCCTTTACCACTGCAGGGACCATCTTTCCCGCCTTCTTCCATGCACTTTTAATTTCTAGTTTATCAAAAGCATTGTGTCTGAAGTAAAACAGCCATAGCCAAAATTTTTAAAACAGCGTAACCAAACCACTGCTCCCACTTTCAACAAGTCTGCATTCTCCTAAAACACCAGGCAACATACTTGAACAAATTGCTTACATTCAGCAATTTCACTACAGCCAACTGGATTGTTTCTGGCCATTGCTGCTCTCTGAAGAATAATTGATGTCAAACCCACTGCAGACAAGGAGAATATCACAGGAGTGCTGTTTATTGATCTCAATCTCCTGAAAGCCTTCAGTTTTATTAATCACTCTCTACTGATAAGCTCTGTTACTGAAATAGGGATCATTACAAATGATGTGCCCCAGTTTCAGGACTTCCTCAACAGCAGACACCTGAAAGGTAAAATCTGGAAACTTCCTCTGAAAACCTGCTTAGCTTCTCAAAGGTGTCCTTCAAGGCTCCACCCCCCCAACACACACACAATTTTCTCTGTCTTTATTAATAAACTAACCTCCAACCTCCCTCACCTTTTCATATCAGAGCTGAACAATTTTAGTACTAAAACTGCATTCTCTTTCAAATACCTGGGCCTCGGGTTAGATTAGTCTCTCAATTCCTGTCCACTCACAAAAAGATCACATTCAAAATTTAACTCCCTTTTGTTCTGAATGACATTCTAGCCCAGCTAGAATACAGTCTTCCTATTATTGCCTCCACCTCCGAAGAAAACTCCACAACATTTCATACGATTTCTACCTCATCACTAGCTCTCTTCCTCAAGAGCACTGTAGCCATACAGACAACAAAGCAATATGTCTCCCTGTTAAACAAAGAGCTGACCTTCTACTGCTCACCCAACTCTTTAAACTGTTATGTTTTGAATACTGTGCCCCCTTACTTCTAAGCTGCATAAAAAAAACTCCTCATGCAATCTGCATCTCTTCTCACACACTTTACCCACTCTACCTGCTCCTGTATACACTCTCCAGTCCACCAACAAACATTTTCCTTGCTTACACCATCTCTAATGCAGTCCACCCCCACTCCTGACCACATTCAGGCACAGTCTCAAAACCCATCATCAAAAATAAGACACACGTACCTGTCTAAGAGAAGGGCATGCGGCCTAAATACATCAACCCTTACATCTCTGCCTCCTTCTGCATTCACTTCCTCAGGTCTCTTTCTCAAAGTGCACTTGAACAGAATATACTTGGTTTGTCAAACTGCTGTATTTAGCCAATTTATGTAAATGTTTAATTTTTCTCATTTGGAAATATTTCAAACTTTTTATTTTCCCCTATTTCACTGTATTTGTGTAACAAACTAGGCTGTGCCTACAAATGGTCAAATACGATCACTGTGCTATCGTGGTGAAGAAATATGAAATAAAATAAATAAAATATTACAGTGCATAGTGGTAGCACACCACATAATTTTCCTCCAAGCATTTTCACACTTTGGCATGAAATGCTTTTATTTTTTACCTTTCTGTCTTAATTGTACACTACAGAGTATGATTATCCCATGCAGCAGCATAGCTAGAATGGGGGAATGGGTGCAAGGTCTTAGGGAACATGATTAGGAGATGAAAGTTAGTTGCATGATTAAGATCACAACCCCTCTGCACTTGAAATAATAAAAAGCTTGAGTAGCTAACGATAGCCAAGTCTCCCCACTTATCCATCCAGAAATGTACACACAAATACCACAGCTATTGTAGGAAGCCATATTGACCAGTGCTTGCTGTTACTGCAAGTCTCAGCAGAGAATGTTTCCAGGCTGCTGTGAAATGTTTATTTATTCTACTTGCTTGCTTTATATATTTCATGATTTTGTGCATATTGTTATCCCCACAACCTGCAACAAATATGGCGGCTCAGCTGATGATAATCTCATATGTATATTTTGCGTAAGAAAGTTACTAAAGCAGTGTGCACTAATGTCTGTGCACTGCTGAAAAAATTAATCAAACATGGCTGGAAGCAGACCAGCAATCAGAAAGTTTAAGGACAAAGGGCTCTTCTGTAAAAATAAGGATGATGACAGACTAAAAATATAAAGTGGAAGAATATTTGTTGATAAAAATGATGAATGAGTCTTGAAATCATATGCTATCAGAAGAAAATGTTATAAGAAAGTAAGATAAGTAGAAAGTCATAAATACCATTGCAATGCACATCATTTCCATAAAATTTGGATGCAGTATTTGTAGTCTGGTCTTTTGTATTACAACATCAGCAAGTATAAAGTAAGCAAATGGCATTATGTGTGTTCAGGTTCTATTCCTGTCTAGTACTATTGTTAAAACTTGTCAAGTTTAACATTTGTCTTTGCTAAGCAAAGGACATACTTTTGCCGTATGGCTCTGCCTACCCCTCATTTCACCATCAAGCTGGTTAATGCTAGGTGTGGTACATTATCAGAATGATGCATTCATGTGTGCAGGTGGAATGAGACAAGTATAAATTGTGAAATGTATCTGGCACACCTTAACATTTTTCTGTCTGTGGTTTGTTTCATCAGGCATTGAATCATAACACAAGAGAGATGATACTCCCTTTGGATAGGTTCCAGAATTTTAAATGGCTTTAATATTGAACTGACATATTTCTGCATTTAATGACCACACACACACACACACACACACACACACACACACACACACACACACACACACACACACACACACACACACAGAGACTTCCCCTTCTTATTTGTTCAAATATGAATCTCTGTCTTGACATGTATGGGAAAATATTAAAATATTTCACTCATCCATTCATTCCTCAATTACCCTGAATCCATGCAGGGTCATTGAGAGCTTGAGTGTGTCCTAGAATTCATTGGTACAAGGCATAGATATGAATTCCAAATGGAACACCTAACCCTTTGAGACTGTATACACATCCAATCACTGTGCTACACCATGTGACATGTGGGTTATGTATAGGAAAGACAGTAAGCCTACAGCATGCCTTTGGGATGTTGAAAGGAACTGGAGCACCCAGGGTAAAAAAAATATGTGGACAAAGGACATGCAGACTCTGCATAGAAGAAGGTATTCTTACCAAGAAGCAAACCGGAGAGGCAGGCTGTGCGAGGTTGCAGTGCTAACTGCTTTATCATTGTGGTTCAAAATATTTTCCTATTTTTAAATGTCTCATTTTCCCTTTCTGTCTGTCTCTCTCTGTTTTGTCAAATGTCAGAGGATGCTCACCACACAGCATGTACTATATTTAATTTGGAAGTGTTCTTTATTTTAAGCAAATGAGGATGGATATCTGCCTTGATGGACTGACACGTTTAGTTTTGATAATTCTAAATTGCTGTTACACCATGCTAGTCGATTGTGCTATGTAATGATTCTGAAATGGTGGGTGAATGTGTGTCCAATCCACTTTTCTGTACTGTATAAGAAGAAATAAAAATATTCTAACATATATCAGTTATGGTAGAGCCATGTAAAAGAACCCAGACTTATATACCATTCTGTTAATTGTTTATTGTGTGCTTTCGTTGCTGTTTTGCAACTTGTATGACTTTCTTACCCATATAGAATTTCCAGTTGTGTTTGACATAGTCTTTCTATCAGTCAGTCACACCAATGCAGTTCATTGCAACAGTCAGTCATTTAAAGACATCTGCAGGATTGTGCTGCGACACTGCATTCCCATAATGTTGTATAAATCCACTGTAATGTACATGTGTGAAGTAAAAATGTATGTGAGGGTTCCCTTTTCTTAATAAGGCTTAACAGTCCTCTTAAAGGCCTAGGCTGTGGCAGTTATTATGTAGCATCATTTCTGCAAGGCAAGTTGATACTTGTAGCACATTCCAGAGATACGCAGTGGTCTCATCTGTGCCTTCATATCTTAGGGCATGTCTATACTATCTCAAGTTCTGTGAAATAGAACAGAGACAGAACAAGCAAAGCATAAAATGGATGCCCTAAAAGTATAGCCTGGATTGGCGTGATTAGTTTTATTTCTGTCGTGCATTTGAGCTGGTGCTGTGCACAGTAGACATAATCATAGCCACTGTAAGTTCATAGTAAGAAAATCAAACCAGCATGGCAGATTATGGCAGCAGTATGAACTACACATATGGTGTGCTGTTGAATGTAATGGGTAGAAATCTGTGCAAGATGTCATGGCTGCCGTGGGGTCTAAAAGTCCATGAATTACTAATAGACCACATTATGCCACAGTGAGCATTTTGCCTAAACCATCTTGTTTTATACATCTCACCTTATAGCTGGCTATAATCTTCTATAGCTAATTCCCATATGATCTCTCACACTCTGTAAATATTGTAAATGGCTTTTGACTTTAACTGTGTGAATTTGTTAAACTGTATCTGCACAATATTTTTCCACTATGGATAATATTGCTCATGCTTTGTATCATTTGATATGTATTTGTACTTGTTCATAGGTAGGTACTAGGCTATCGGCCTAAGTAAGCCTAGCCAACAAGGTTCCCTGGCTTACGCCACCCAGGAAAGTTATTTTCCTGTACCCCTGTCAAGCAGAGTGACAGAAGTGATCCCCAGGGTATATTTCCTATTTCCCATCCACTCATTAAGATTTTTCTTGAAGAGTGCTAATGAGGAACTTTGCTTGACATAGATGGGTAGCTTGTTCCAGAGTATGGGAAGTCTCTGGGACAGGAATCTATCCCTCCAGCATGTCCTGTTTATTGTGGTGACAAGGTTTAGATCCCTAGACCATGTAGCTCGGAGGGATTGGGATTTATTTAGGTGTAGCCTGTCCAACAGCTCTGGGTTTGACATAGCTTTATATCTAAGGCAGAGATCACCTCGGAGTAGGCGATATGCTGCAAAGTAAAGCTGGAGGGTTTTTTTTGACACGGTCAGTGTAGGACATCTGTTTGAGGCCAGTAATCCTTTGTGAGGTACTTGTGTAGCCTTTCTAGCTGTTGCAGATGTCTTGTGAGGTACATTCCAAAAGGGGCATTGTACTCTGTAATGTGTTTGAATGTCGAGTAGAGGGGAACAATGACCTCTTTTTTCCTGGTTGAGAACCCTTTTGTGATGAGGTGTTCCACGTAGAAGGATTTCCTGACTACTGTGGTGATGTGATTATCAAAGGAGAGACTACTGTCCACCTGGGTCCCAAGGTCTCTTATCACACATTCGGCATTAAAAAGACTGCCACCTATGTGGTAGTTCATGGGTACAGAGTTTTTACCAAAGGGGATGACAATGCACTTTTTGCATTGAGCTTGAGGCCTTGGCTCTGACACCAGGCATCTGTCTCAGTGAGGCCCTTCTGTAGGATATCCACATCATTTGGGGGCTCAACTATGGCTCTTAGTTTGCAGTCTTCTGCGTACTTTGTTAACCAAAGGCCTTCTGTGTTAGCCTGTTCTTCAGAGAAGTAGATACCAAACAGGAGAGATCCCAGGGCTGAACCCTGTGGTACTCCACTTGTCACTGGTTTGAAGTCAGATTTGGAGTCTGCAACTTTTACAGTGTAGGTTCTGTCAGTTAGCCAGTTGGCAATCCATCTTGTGATGTAGGGATTTATACCTAGTTTAGTGAGTTTAGCTATAATTCCGGAATGGGGGATGGTGTCAAAAGCCTTGGCGAGGTCAAGATAGGCTGTGTGAACCACCTTACCCTCGTCTACGGCTTTGGTGACTGCCTCAAAGAAGTCGATCAGGTTTAGGAGGCATGATCTGCCTTTCACAAACATAAACTGGGTGGGGTCCAGAGTTTGGAGGTTACCAGTGTCTTTGTTTATGAGTTCCATGATGATACCTTCCATAGCCTTACAGACCAGGCTGATAGATATGGGCCCTTTAGGGGGTGAGAGGGGGGTAAAGTTAGCACTGAATCTATCTGCCAGGATATTGGCAATATCAGTTGGTTCTGTAATTTTTGTGCCGTTGTGCTGTAACTTAGAGCAAATCTGGGTGTTGCTATTGAGATTCTTGACATAATTATAGAATGCTTTGTGGTTGTCTCTAGAATCAGTGGTGATTTTGTTTTCGTAGCTAGCTTTGGAGGATTTTATAAGGGATCTCAGCTTCTTACTGAGGCTGACCAGGGAACTCCTCCACTCATGGGATTTTACTCACTTTTGCAACAGTTTCTTCTGTTGTAGAGTTTGTTTATGGCAGGAGACCACCAGATCGGCTTCCTTTTTTTGGAGGATAGCGTCTTGATTCTGTTTGGGATAGCACGATCCATGCACTCGTGTAAGTGTAGGATTCAGCAGTCATAACTGTATTGTCCATCTACATGGGTGTCATGAAGTTTGCCACTTCTGTCTTAAGAAGCATGAAGTTGGCTTTGGAGAAATTTTTTACTGATGTTTCCTTAAGGGGGGGTTGGGGCGGGATGTGGATCTCTAGGGTGATTAGCTTATGGTCGGATCTGACCAACGAGGAGTTGACTTCAGGTGTGGAACACTGGTCACTCATGTTGGTAAGACTAGGTCTAGGATATTGTTGACCCTGGTGGGGGTGTGGATAAGTTGATCCAGGGCATTGGAAATTATGAATTCCAGAAAGCGTTGAGCAAAGGCGTTGGTACATGATTAGTTTTCCAAGTTAATGGTGGGGTAGTTGAAATCGCCCATTATTAGAGTGTTTAGTTGAACCCTAATATTTTCCCGTATTTCAAGAAAAGAGTAGTGGGAGTCCTGGGGTATAGTGGGGGATATGTAGCAAGCTACAGTTTGGATTACAGTTTTGCTCAGAGTTAGTTGCACTTGGATAACCTCAGATGCATTATGCTGAGCAACTAACCTGGAGGTATGGATATCCTTAATGAATATGGACACACCTCCGCCTTTGGTGTTCCGGTCCAGGTTAGGTGGCTGAAAAGTGTGGTATGAGTTATAGCCTGGTAATGCAGGGGTGCTCTCTGGAGCCTTGAACCAGGTCTCAGTCACTGCACAGATATCGATGTTCTCCATTTTAAGGAGTGCCTCGAGGGAGTGCATTTTGAGATTTAGACTTCTACCATTGAGTAGCATTACTCTCAGTTTTTGTTTGCCTGTTCCTGTTACGGTGGTGAATTTGTCATTTGAACCTTGCCAAAAAAAAGGCACTATAGGGGTGGCAAGAGCATTAGCCAGTATCTGGAATCCAAGGGGTGACAGGTGCAGGCCATCTCTGGCAAAGCATTGTGGTCTGTCGACCATGTTGTCCCAGGCAGACAGATACTGGATCCCCTTAGAATGACACCAGAAGCTTAGCCAATTGTTGAAGTCAATCATTTTGTCCTAGTACTGTGGTATCATTCTGGGCGATGACAGGATGCCACTTAGGGTTAGGGTCATACCCACCTGGGTTCCAAGGTCAGAGAGCTCTTCCATGTCTCTTTTCATGTAGTCCAGGGAGGTACATTTCATGTCATTCACACCAACATGGACAATGACAGAATCATATTTGTACTTGTGGAGTGACCTGAGTGCATGGGTTATGTGGCAGATCCTGGCAGCCAACAGGCCAATGACAGTAACCTTCTCATTGTTTAGCCTGGTGAGTGGGACATCAGTTTGCCTGACTGTAGAGTCACCTATGACTAGTGTGTTGGGTATGTTGTTTTGCCTTATGGGCTATGGTTGAGTGGCACACTGAGTCTGTGGGCTATGTGTCATTTGGGTTGTGTTGGGGGGTGGAGGTTGTTTGCATTTCTGCTTTGGAGGTCTCTGTTGCTTAAGCAGATTATTATTGAGAGCCTCCGTGAATGTTTTTGTGTTTCTATGCGTGGATTTTGGTAGTGTAGGTTTAGTGGGACTATGTGATGTGGTGTGGTGCAAGTCTTTATCTTCTCCTCTTGACTTTCAAGTTCAGTCTTGGTAGGAGAGAGTTTTATCTCCAGTTTGGCTAGGTAAGTACATCTCTCACAGGCTGTAGTGTTGAGAGGGTTGTCTGTGTACATGAGGCAATTGATACATTGCTCCAAGATGCCTATATTCATCACATAGACAGGAGAGAACACTGGGAGCTGATGCTTGGACATGCCTGAATAAAAAACTATTTTCCTGTTGACAAGTGAGGAAAGTGAGTACAAGAGCTGTTTCCCTCTAAGTTAGTGAGGAAAGTAAGTACAAAAACTGTTTTCCTCTAGGTAATGAGGAAGGTTGAGTGCTGTAGTAATTTGTAGCTTATTTAGTGCTTACAACAAGGTCTGAACAAGTGCTGAGCACAAATAAGCAAATTCAAGTGCTAAAACTAAGAATCTGTATCTGAACTAGACTAGTTACAGGAAAGAAACAAGTGCAAATGTGGGATTTTGAATCAGTAGGTTGAAAGAGATGAAAAAATTGCCCAAACGGCTAATAACTACAATTTCTGGGCCAGAAACCACTCCTTATGTGGTAGATAGCTTGCCTAGTGTTTACCCACTGATAAGCTAGCAGGCTTCCCTCCAACACAGAAAGGGTTGGGAGCCTCAGGAGTTTACAAACAATCCTGGGTACAGCAAATATGTATCTGGACTAGACTAGTTACTTTTATTTTATGGAGCTTTTCTCCCTGAGCCTTCACTGAAAATGGGCTCTCTGGGCCCAGTGGACTTCCCTGGTAGTCAATTGGGAAATAAGTAAAATAAATAAATAAATAAATTATGTTTAAACGTAAATTCATCCAGGGTACGGTGCTTTGATTATCTTTGAGAGGAGGCGATCAGTGATTTTGGGACTCAGTACTAGGGTTTTGTTTTTCTCTTCGCACATATCTTTAAACAGGAATATATAATTGACATTAGTGTTTCCCTTCATTTATTTGCAATGTGGGGCAGATTCCTTTTTTAACCTCATCTCTCAACCCATTCAGTGATTGACCTTCCAGCTGTTCCCTGATGATTTCTTTCTACCCTTCATCTTTATCCCATTGCTCATTTATAGGCAATCCCAAATGTAACCCCTGGCAGTAAAGTCCACCCATCTCCTCAAGAATTCAACCTTAGAGCGTGTATCTAATGAAATGTAACAGAAGGATAGTGTTAGCCATTGTATAGCTTTGCTATTCCTCTAGGTGGTGCTATATGTACTTGACAACTGACATCATGCCACTCTTTCTTTGTGTTGCTGTTGTCCTGTGAGACTCCTGGTCTCCAGCAAAGATGGCGCAGACAGCAAACCCTTTCTCCATCTTCACCCTGAGATAAAAGTATAGTCCACTGGGACACATCATCCAGCTGACACTTCCAGTGGCCCAAGTCTGCTCCCAAACTCAGGACACTATCAGGGAAGATGAGCACACTGCCAGTGCACCATTCAGCCAAGGAGCAGGCATTTTTTGTAATACATATATTCAAGTCTTCTTGAGCAAATAACAGTTCAGTCAAGCTTGAGAACATTTAGTGTTAACATAATATCCTATGGAACCTATACATTTTTGGAAATCATTTCTAATAACAGATCCTCCTACTTAGAGGGTATACAATATTTTAGACTATTGATCTTTTCTGTCCTACAGAATTATATTTTTGGAAAAGAAAATTCTGGGGTTATAGAGCAAAACCACTAAGTGAGGGAATGGATTTGATTATGTCAGACACAGCTTTTCATGTTTCAAACCTAGGACACCAGATAATATATGTCAGTTTAAAAAAGGTTTTATAAACGCCATGGTAAGGCCAATGTGAAGTTTTGCAACACATATTTTGTAACATTATGTAAGATGCGTTTATGGAAGTGCAACAATACAGATCTTAGGTTTAACTTATAATATTTATTTACACACAGAAATATGCTTTGGGTGTTATATACAAAGACTGATTCGTTTTACATATAACCCTAGCGTAATTAAAATGATCATGTTATGGCACAGTTGAAAAACTGCAACATTTTGATTATTTACAAAAATTAATGGGTGGAATTCAGAAAGTTTACCACCATTGCCCAGCCCTTTTTACCACAGGTAGTGTCTATTTCCAGTTTAGAGAAAATCCTTCTACAATGTGCACCACAAAGAGGTGAGCATGGCATGGACTCTCTTTGTGGTCTGCTGCAAATGCTAATAAGGTTTCTGGGGAGGAGTGACCTGTGTTAATTAACCATGTGCTCCTGCACCCTCATAAATGCCAGTGTAAATGAGCTATAGCAGCCAAAAATTTGCATTCACCCATTACTTTCAGTGGTTGAGATTGTGTTAGAGGTAACACTGGACAGGCACTGGTGATGGTGTGTGTGCTTTTGTATGTTTGTGGTTGCATGCATAAGTGTATGCAAAGGGATGAGTGTATGTGTGTGTGTGTGTGTACGTGTATGTGTGAATGACTGTATAGATGAATCAATGAATGTGTGTGTGTCTGTGTGTCTACTTGAAAAGAACGTGGATTTAATCAATATGTGTGTGTGTGTGTGTATGTGTGTGGGTCTACTTGAAAAGAACTTGGATGACCATAAAATCGTTACTGTGGTAAAGTAACCACTTGGCCACCATGGTGAACTTTGTCCCTTTCCCCACTGCAGTGCAGTCTCAAAGTTGGTATATTTAGTTAGGGGGTGTGGGGGTCAAAGCCCACCCACATTGGTGGGTTTTAATTTGCTTTGGTTTGATTTTTTTTGTGGTGCTAGACACATGGTTATTTTCCCAGAGTTTGTAATCCGTGATTCAAGTGTTCGTTAAATTGTGGTTTTGCTGAAGTCATCTTAGTGATTTGGGTAACTGGGTTTTCGTTCTTATGAAGTTGACCTGTATATATATATATATATATATATATATATATATATATATATATATATATATATATATATATATATATATATATATATAATATGTGTGTTTGTATGTGTGTGTGTGTATGTATGTATGATGGGAGTCATGTACACACCCCAAGACTAATGAGGAAATCCTGCATTATTGGGGGATGACACTAGACACTAGGGATACTGCCCTCATCTTACCAAGTATGTGGTTAGAACAACAGTTTTACAGCTTTAAAGACATATGAGATGTGTGATGGAGCACTAGGCATCAGAGATATTACCCTTAACTTAGTGAATAAGTTATGGAACAATAGTTTGGTAGCACAAAAGACAGGAGACATATGGGGCATAACACTAGACCAGGCCACTCAGTAAAATTTTCAAATGCTGTACCCTTTGCACAACAAGCAACTCTTCACAGCATTAGCCCTCTGCACTCACACCAGATACTAGGGATAGACATTAAATATTACCCTAAGTCACCTAAACAAAACAAAAAAACAAATCAAAGAGAAGTACATCGGAGGGAGGGGGCTATGAACTCCACACATTTGCCACTCAGAATATCTCATTAACAGTGATTTAGCCCTTTATGTTATTGAACAGGCTTTACTTCATACATGTATTTTCTAAATCGTAGGAAGTGTGAAGTTCTAATGCCTGGTGTGATTTACTGAGTATAATGGTCCATGACTAACGAGGGACAGAGCATGTATCAGGCAAAATCATCTATCCTATGTAAAATCTAGGGCATCCATGTGCCTGGGGGACTGCCATACCTCTCAACATCTCTGCTCAAGGCGTCTGGACAAAGCCAGGAGGAATGGGAGACAACACCAGGAATTTTTTTAAATATTACTGTGCAGTGCTCAAAAAGTTACTATATCAAGAATAATTTGGTTTGCAAACAATAAAAAGTGTGCAACTCTAATGTCTGGCATTGCTGACTGACTATCATCATATGAGATTTTCAAGGGGTGGGGAAAAAGTAAGAGGATACACTAGGTGCATTGTGTCAGCTCAGTGATAGGTAAGTGTTATGTAGATGTTTGTGTGCGTGGACCTGTGTGCATGAAAATAATTAAATAATTCTGGTGGTGCCTTTGCCGATGTGATGCATGGGCCACCACTGATAATTACTAAATGAAACTGTTGAGTAGCACTATTTAAAACAACATATTCTAGTACAATCTTATTGAAACGTGTTTATTTGGCACTTTCATTCCTTAATAAATCACATATCATTTTCAGAATACAGGAAATTACATCACAGATACCTTGAATAAGCATAAAACCACCACATGATTAAACTAAATTTGTAATAACTGTTGATTCAAATGTCACATAAATGGCCTTAACCATTCAGTGTCATGATAGTCTATAAAGAATTATGGCATACAAATATACCAGAAGTATACAAAAACATTATTAGTCAATATCTATTTAATTTTAAACACTTATAAAAGTCCTAAAATATTTATTCTTTTTCTTAGAATGAAGTGTTTGTTACCATTTTATTCATATATAAATAAAAAAACATTTTAAGTCAATACAAAAACACTTTGGGAGATAATTCAAAACAACTTAAAGTTGCACCCTTTTCTTAATAAGTAAACTACTAATAGATACTTTGTTATTTATATGAGGATACTTTGTGGCATCCAAAAGAATCTGCCTATACAGTTTCCTATTTTTCAGATACGTTTCCCAGTCACCACCCCATTGGAACTCTTCAGCCCACTCCAAAATGGTAAATAGAATTTCTTTTTTAAATCATTACAAGTTGCAGCATGTCTACAAAGAGCATTAGCATTGTCTCTCTTTTGAATGGAATAACAATGCTGGTATATTATGTTTTTAGGGGCCTCTATGTCTTCCCAACATGAACATGCTCATTTGATTTTCATATTGCAAGTTTAATTTATAACATTCAGGTGTATTTGCATAGACCATTCAAATGCAGTTGGCTCACATTAATTTCCAGTGACTACCTTCATATGGCAACTGCAAGGTGATGTATCCTTAACTGTGATGCATCCACCAGCAGTGAAAGAATATATTGAAATATTACGGAGCCACAAATGTTCTAACCACATCTTGCACTCACTTGTTATGTATAGTTTCACAAGTTGACAATTCTTTATTTATTTATTTTGAAACTAATTGACATGCTATTTAAAAAGATCTCCCTGTACTGATGGCACATTTTCTACTCTGAAGTACAGTTTAAAACAAGTCTGTTTTGTTTCAGTGTTACATTCTAATTCTCAACCCACATACTGTGTGCCTCAGTTTTGCTTCAGAATGTTTTATCATAAGCCTTTCTATGATGGCCTCTAAGTACTTGACAAATTCACTGAATATCAGGCTTGTATACATAAACTGAATGGGATGGATTTCTCAAATTACTATTTCTAGGTTTTCTCTGATATTTTGCACATATATTAAAATGAGTAAAAGCCCGTAAATTGGTCAAGAAGTTCCATTCTTGTACTTTAGAAATCGTGTGGTATAAAAAGCAGTGTATTGTGATTATTAATCATTCAGTATGTAGTATGTGCTTAAATAGATATTTTAATTCTAGATATATAGTGTATTAAAAACTTAAATGTTATCGGTAAGGTTTATTTACTGTATGTCCATTTTATGCAACAACAGACATTAGATGGAGAAAATCAAAGTAAAATGACAAAAAGAAATGCACACACACACAGATATCTATAGTAAAACTATAAGATGCTGTATTTAAATAGATGATATTAAATTAAAACAATTGATGATATATTGAAGGAAAATAACAGGAAAGGCTAAATATTCAAACAGTAAGAGATTTTGTTACAACAAAAACTCATTGGTTTAATGAATATATAATGACTACATTTTAGAAAAATGAATAAAATAACATTATCAAACTTATATAAGATAATATAAAGAGATTATTAATATTTAAAATGAAATATTTAAATACTCAAAGATGAAACTTTAATCTTAAATTTAATAGCTAAAAGCATCACTTTTATCGTTTTGTGAAATATATTCTTAGACATTTATTCAAGTGTTTTATATATCCTACAGGCTAACAAAAAATAATAATTTCATATGTTTGAGATAAAATTTGGCAAGATGGGAAGTTTAGGATTATTAGCTCATTAGCTTGTCCCTGAATCACACGTTAGCCAACAGTAGAGGTGTCAGACCTGACAGCATTCAAGTTCTCCCTATCCCTAGCAGTTCATGCATTGCATTGGAAATTACTTCCTTCTGTACACTCACAATCGCACACATACATGCATACGTACACGCACACACATATATCTATATCTGCATCTGTCTATATATATAATATATATATATTTATATATACACACACACACACACACACACACACACACACACACACACACACACACACACGCACACACACTCTCTCTCAGACATCTCCCACCACACACATGCGCACATATATATACATTCATCAACAAACAAGATCCTCATTGACCTTAGTCATAGAAGCACCCTCACATGCATGCTGCAAAGTACACACATCCAGACTTTAAATTCTCTACTGTGATTACTCAGGCAAACACACAAAGACACCGCTGCACATACACACAGACATGCAGCTATGTTCATGCTTTACAGGCATGCACACGTTAACACCATACCTCTCAAGTGTCCTGAATTCAGATATCTGTCTCATATTTTTGGTATCTCCTCTCATGAAATATGTACTATTTGAGTAAATCACTGAGGATTGTAGTCACTAAGTAATGACAGATATTTACTTTCATAAGTTTGTAAGAGCAGTATTTAAAACATGTCGCTGATTTTGTGACTTCCCTCTAATATTTCTGGTTTTGACCAGAATTCTTCTGCAAACAGGGTGAGATGAGTAGTTCAAGTACTAACACTCCCCCATTTTCAACCTGTGGCTTTGCTGCACTTACCTGAACCACAAGTCTCCAATAAGAATTTTGTGACATGTTTATGTAAGAGTCACATTTTCCACCAACATTGAAATTTTTCCATGGTCAAGTTATTCTGTGAATTATTCAGCTGTATAAATCAGGAGCTGCTGGCATTTCTGCAAAAGCACACAAGGCTAAATAACATTAGCCACTCCCCTGGACTGTTCCATTTCCATGCACATCTGTCGTACACATTGAGGCCCACGCCAGTGGAAAATCCCAATGGTGGGGCAGTCTAAGAAATGGAAAAGCTTACTGTGAGGGGGAAAATGGCCATATCAAGGCTTCCCATGTATGGCAAATCTTTTCTAATCCCAGCCTTTCAACCTCTCCCCTGGTGTATATTGTCAACAGAAAGAAAAAAAAAATCAAAAATATTGATGAAAGATTCTCCATTAAAAATTGTGGAGTTTACTATTCTCATAAAAATACTTTATTATATAATGGAAAATGGCCACCGTTATTCCCTTGCACAAAGGTGGTGCTTCCACTTACCCCAGGAACTATAGACATATTAGCCTTCTGTGTGGAGTCTGCATGTCCTCCCTGTGGTCGCGTGGGTTTCCTCCGGGTGCTCTGGTTTCCTCCCACATCCCAAAGACATGCTGCAGGTGGATTGGACACTCTAAATTGGCCCTAGGTGTGAGTGTGTGTGCCTTCTGTGGAAGGCTGGGCGCTGGGCTGGCAACTCGACACCGTAAAACTCCACTGCCAGTCATGAGCGGACAGGTGAACCCTGAACCCTAACTGGGAAAAGCCAAAAGAAGAAGAAGAAGATAGCGGTTCAGTTGAAAGATGTACCCCATACAGCTTCATGGTCTCATGTTTAATCCTGACTTCCTGATAATGTCTGTGTTATGTTTGGAGAATTTTCCTTTGCATAGTCCAGAGTCCTTGTTCTTTCCAAAATCCTGATGATTGACTTGCTACCCTAAACTGTCCATATATTTATATGCTGTTTCTGACCTAGGTCATGGCTAGAAAGGATGTGTAGAACAACTGACTTACCCAGTTAACAAATGTTAAAATAAAAACAAATACAATAGCCCCTCACTGACTCTCTTCAAGAGAAATTTTGATGAGTGGATGAGAGATCGTAGGTTTACCCCAGGGGTCACATCTGTGTCACTGAAACTAAACAAAAAAAAATGAAACAAAAATGATAACTTGCTGTAGTGGTTAAAGGAAGGTGATCATCACCTAAAATATTAGAAGTTCTAAGAAAGTGCCAGAGCATTGGTCACATTGTGTGGCCACACTGTTACTAAACTCCTTTTTATTGTCTGACCACTGTAGCATGTCTTAACCATTTAGTAGATCTTGCATGTGGTGGTATTCTTTTAACTGATTATATTATTTAGGTTACTTCACATAATTATTTTAGTATATGCAACACCCCTCAGATTCTTTCCTTTAAAAAGACATATGATCATGTCAAATTCGTAGCTGAAATGTATTGATATTGGAAGAATCTTCCCTTCTAGCTTTACCGTTGTCCATCCATCAAGGTCCACACTGTGTAACAGATACATTTTGTGGTTCTAAAGAGTGTTTTTGACTGCTAGGTTATTATAAAATCAAAGTTGCTGCTTCAATATGCGCTTGTCCCTTAACTCCATATAACCTAGTCAGAATGACAGTACATCGATTTTCTTCCACATGTAAAAAAAATCTAAAGTGTTCTCTGACTTTGAATAAAGATTTTTTTATATTTATTTATTTACTTATTTGAGTTTGTTAACCAAGGCAGAACACCGATCTCTGTTTTGAAACTGATATTTGGAGTACAGTCTCAGTTTTAAGAATAAAGCAAATATTTTCAAATTAAGTAAAAAACAATAGGCAAAGATTGTCTTCTGGATTTTCTGTCAATATTTAAGTGCAGATTCCTCCTGCTCCTACCCAACCAGAGACAAACACACATCTTTAAACTTAAGAGTCAGAGGATATTAACTGCAACCGGCAAATTTATCAACTTTGAAAAAGATTGAGCTGGCCTTTTGCAGTGGTGGGTGGTGGTGTGGAGTAGGCTAGAGAAATCTTGTTGACTGGGGTATGAAAGTTTAAAGGCTGCTTTCGGAATCTGAGCCCTTTGCTTGGGAGTCTCTTAAAACCTTAAACTATACCATCAAATGTTATTCCATCAATCTCTTACTTTCATTGGTTGAGTGTTACTCCAGGCTTTGAGAGTACAGCTAAAGATCCGGTTTATAAACAATGGGTACAGCTAAAGATCCGGTTTATAAACAATGGGTGAACATTGTCCTCTTCTGTCAGAGTAAGCTTCTTAAGCCTTACTTTTCAAATCCTATTTCTGTGAATTAACTCTGACTGACTTAGGAGATTCTTCAAGCACACTACATCTTTGGCAGAAAAGGTCATGCATAAAGTATAACTCCTGCCCCTTTGTGACTTTCCTTCACTAAAATGACAGAGGGCTGGATTAGGAGTGGGATTTTGGCAACAGCCAGTTAGCAAATACTTCTGCTGTTTATCTCTACCTCATTCATGAGGACGACAAAAGATATATTTTGCTTCCATTTATAACTCAGAATTTTATCACCCAAGGCCCAAATCTTGAAACTGTATCACTGCATTGCGCTTTTTTTATTTTTTTTTGTTGCTGAAATTTTATCTAAAGATATAATGCCAGCAAGACTGGCAGCAATGTTCTCTATTTCGGACAAGCGCTGGAGGTGCAGTATGTTCCCCCTGATAGATGGTTATTCACCTGTATTTAGATGAAATATGTATTAAACCATCTGTCCTATTCACCTGTTCTTTTGACCTCAGCAAGACTGGTAGCAATGTTCTCTATTTTGGACAAGCGCTGGGGGTGCAGTATGTTCCCCCTGGTAGATGTATTAACCCTGACTGAAACTTTTATTGCCTCCAGTTACTCACCAATGTTCTCTATTTCGGACAAGCGCTGGGGGTGCAGTATGTTCCCCCTGGTAGATGGGTATTCACCTGTATTTAGATGAAATATGTATTAAACCATCTGTCCTTGTATTAACCCTGACTGAAACTTTTATTGCCTCCAGTTACTCACCTGTTCTTTTGACCTCAGCTTCTTCACTACGTTACTTTAGTACTAGCTTACTACTTTAAGTTCATCAACTCCACTGAAGTACAAAAAAAAAAAAAAAAAAACCAATAATATTCTTATATTCAATGATAATTCTCTTTGTAATTCTTTCAACATGTTATATCTTGTAATATCAGGACTCCAAAGGCTTTATATCTCTACTTGTATTCCTTTGTTTATAATTTGTTCACCTCATGTATTTTTTGTTGTCTGTCCTACTAGCATTGCTTTTGAAGTGCTTATTATTGGGTACAAGTTTCTTCTCTTTTTTTCTATGTTGTGGAGCTTTTCTCCCCGGGCCTCTACTGAAAATGGACATGTATCCAGCTAGACTAGCCCGGTCAACAAATGTAAAATAAAAAAATAAAAAAATTGGCTACACAGGTTTACTTAAATAGATGGAATAAACAGAAAGTTTTGCTAATGCTGACAGCTGACATTTGATATATGTCCTAGCCTCTAAGTAGGCCATAATCAATTAGTAGAGGCAGCCAACAATTATGCCATGCTGAAAAGTTATGAAACAGTCCATTTACACATATATTCTTACTGTAAGTTTGTTAAAGAACCCCACTAGCAAAACTTCTAACATCAAATACTGAAGATTATTCCCCACAGTGGATAGACTATAAAGTATGGAGTATGAGAGTCTGTTGTGATAGGGCAGTTATCCATTTGGGTATTCTCATGATTCAACAAAAATACTGGGAGAAATACGATAAAAATGGGTTACTAAGAAATCAACTTCTCAGTTCAAAGTTATTCATTGAGTGCTTTTATCCTCAAAATGGGATTTCAGCGGAATAAATTCCATATTGCATCTCTACATTATATACGGTTAAAACAATTAGATAATGCAAGTAAAATCATTTATCCAATCTTCCAAGAATTAAAAAGGTTCAGTCACTAGAAATACTATCCAAAAATACACCAAAAAAATCGATAGTACAACTTTAAAGATGTTAATAAAGTTAAACTCCTATCCTAATTTTAATGCATTTAATTTGAGTAGTAGTTGAATGAAAGCAATCTCATTGTGTGCATTCAGCTTCAGCTGCCAAATTAATCCCCAGTGTTCAAGTTTGATTTCCCATTCACCACCCCTAGAACTAGTTTTCAGCTGTTCCAATATGCCAAAGGAAAAGTTTGAGTACTGTGGACAGGATGATTGATGAAGGAATTGTTTTCCTTTTTGTTTTTAATTTACAAGTTTTGCCCACATAAAAAGTTTATGGAGCTTTTGATAAAGAACAATGAAGCCATTATTGCAGTACTTTTAGGTGAGGTAGAAAGTTTAAATACCAATATCAACATGATTTGATATTTGAACAATACCAAATTCTGTATCAGAAGGTTTTTGACAATATTGGTAAGAAATGTAATGTTTTCAAAAGGAAGCAGAAAAATTTACCAGAGATATGAAACAATATTGTAAAAATTATGTTTATCCAATTAAAATAAGTGTGACTTTTAGCAAAGCTTTTAAGAGACAGACATTTATTTTTAATGTTAACCCTATTACCAATGAGGTGGAAGGTGGGTCTGATGTAACCTATCAGGCAACTTGTTGAGAGGGGGATGATGTTGGACAGGTGAATATACCTTTCTATAAGAGTGTACAGGGGTATTTTCTGACACTCCGCAGGTTGGAGCATTTGGCAACTTGTTTGAAGCAGAAGTTAGAACTAGGGCCGAGTACAACTAAATGCCCGCTTTTATTGACGGGAAGTTTTACAACATGAAACTAGTTGGGAGGGTATTGAATTTTGAGAATAAACAGGTTATGATCTCTTACAATTAAATGAGCACTACTGTCACTAATGAACATCTTTTATTTCAAAAGAGTTTTAAATTTGTCTCCACCAGATGTTTGGATTTGGCAGATTGTCTAGCAGAATTGAAATTATTTACTAGAAAACTGAACCTAGCTGTCTTTTTTCATGATACAGGCAAAGGAATTTTACACTCAGTTGTAGGGGACAAATGTTTTGGATGTAACACTAAGAAGGAGTACATTTAACCACCAGATGCACCCCTTAATTAATACTTTTGAAAAGGTGGCTGTGGATGACATCTATAAAATGGAGATTGAGCACAAAACAAAGTACAGTTCATAAGTTCATAGGTAGGTACTAGGCTATCGGCCCAAGGGCCTAAGTAAGCCTAGCCAACAAGGTTCTCTGGCTTACGCCACCCAAGAAAGTTATTTTCCTGTGCCACTGTCGAGCAATCTTTCCCAGCAGGAAAGGGTATTGCTTGATAACTTACGTAAAGATAATTTGATATGGGTTATGAAGCCAGATAAGGGTGGGAGCATGGTGCTTTTTGATGCCATTGGTTATTCTAGTGTTATGTTTAATATTTTACACAACACAGACATTTATATTCCTGTTTCCGGGAACAAAGTAGTAAACTCCTCAATCAGAAATGCATAATCTGATTTTATGCATAACTGATGGGTACAGCTGCTATGCTGTTAAGGGGGTTTACACTCATGCACATGAGTTCAGGTCATAGACATGAATCTGTAATAAACTCATTTGCATACAAAATGTGTAAATCGCCCTTAAGTTATGCCAGAAAGCAGACATTTTCAGTCGAATACGGAGATGCATTGGGAGCTGATATGGCACTTCTGCATACCTGAACATTTTTACTGCAGGGGTCACTTGGGTAAATATTTTATTTTGATGCTTGTACATACCTGAACATTTTATTGAAGGGGCTGTATGGCTGAATTTTTTATTTCAGTGCTTGTGCATACCTGGAGATATTACTGAAGGGGTCGCTTGGTTGAAATGTGTATTTCAGTGCATGTGTATACCTGTAGATGGTACTGAAGGGGTGCTTGGGTTAAATGTGTATTATTTCAAATTTCAGTGCATGTGCATACCTGTAGATATTACTGAAGAGGAAGCTTGTGTGAAAAGTTTATTTTACTGCTTGTGCATACCAGGGCATGTTCCTGAGGGGGTTGCTTTGGGTGAAATGTGTATTTCATTGCTTGTGTATACCTGGGCATATTAATGAAAGGTTTGCTTGGGTGAATCCTTCATTTTGTTGCTTGTACATACTGTGGCCTGTTATTGAAGGGTTCAGTCAGTTGATTGTTTCATTTTAGTTTAGTGTTTGTGCATACTAGGAAATGTTACAGAAGGGATTGCTGAGGGAAATATAATTAATTTGTGTGTCAGGGAAGTACTTGTGCATACTTGGACAAAAGTTCGCAGATTGTAACTCCAGTATCAAAGACAAAGCACTGAATTTAAGAATGGATGTGCGTACTGCAGGGATATTGGATGAATTGCAAAACAACCTCATTAGCATACTATGCTTTACAACACTTCTTTGCATTTTATTATTTTTTAGGTCTTGCACATTAATGTAAACGGCCTCAATGATTTACATCTTTCTGCACCCACTCATAAGCAAAAGGAATACCCCTATCACATTTGCACAAGCAGCTATGAATACCTCCCTGTATTTCATACAGAGCAAGAACTCTTCTCAGTACTGATAAAAATATCAGCATGCCCATGTAAAAACACAAACTCAAAACTAACTTTCTCTTCCTGTTCAGTTTGGATTTGTTTTACTTTTATAAGTAGCCCCTTTAATATCACACAATGGCTTATTTTCTTATTTCCTATGTTACACACATTTAAGTTCATCTTACCTTTATTAAGCTTTACCAGAATTAGCTGGGAGTACAACAAACTGGCTTTCTAGTCCCAATGTCTTATGTGGATGCTTGCTGTATCTGCTTCATACTTAAAAAGCAAACATGGTTTCACACTGCAAGAGAGGTTTCTCAATCAGTAAGAAAACTATTACTAGGACTGCATCCACTTATGAATAGTGCATTATGAGAATTACAGATCTAACCACACTGTTTTCCAAAATATATAATTGCCTTTGTCATCTTTCAGCTATGTAGACATTGGTCTTAACTTCTTGAGGAACCACAGGTATTCTACTTAAGAGATCTATAATAGACCAAGAATACTGTGAATGCACCCCTCCACGCACATACCAAACATAAGTTATAAAAACTGTTCCTCTCCTATCAAAGCTGCATTTTTTCAGTCTTTGTGAAGTAGTGTGTGAAGATTTCCTAACAGAGTGTCTTTATATTCATACATGGTAATAGACATTCCTTTCCTAATGTCTCTTTTCTGACAATAATCAAATGTACTTTTCTGGTACATGGAATATGATGTTCATCGTGTGACACTGCTGCACTCATTACACTTGGGTTATCCTGCCGTCAGGCGGTTTCCCAGTCGGCCTGAGTTCCAAAGTCTTGGTCCGGCGTTGGTTGCTGTCGCTTTTTCCCTGACGTCAGTGTGCCAGGGGGATGTAAGATGCAGCCGATGCCATTTCCTTCAGTCTTTCTTGCCACGTGGTGCCCGAAGCAGAAGCAGTTCGCCAGTGCCGGTCGGCCAACAACTGAGATTTTCATTCCGAATCCAGAACCGAAGTCTTCTAAAAAGCTAAGTACCCCATTGGGGAAACGTTTTCTTGCCTCAGACCGATGTCAGTAAAAGTTAATAATTGTATTTCTTGTGGGAAGCAAATACCTCATAAGGATTTCCACTCCTACGGTATCCCATGTCTAGGCCCAGACCACGACGTCACTGGTTGTCGGTTTTGTGCTAGGTTTAATAAGCGCACTATTAAACGTCAAGTTTGATTTTGCCCGGCATTATTTTGGCAGAAAATGTAATTACACCATGCCGTCGGAACTTCCTACGACCGGAATTCATAAAAAGCGCAAGGACAAGGATAGGCATCCGAGGCCCAAGACTGACGACGAGGCCTCTTCTAGGCCGGTCGCTGGTTCTCTGGTTTTCAGCGAGGCGCCTACGCAGCCCCTGACGACCGCTTCTACAGAACCACAGACTGCCTGCGACTCCCACATGGAGCTGGCTGGGCCTTCGGACGCTCTTGCTAGTCAGATTAACAAACTTAATCCTACAGCAGGAACCGAAGTAGCTGAACAATCCACAGCTTCAGAGGGTGTTTTCAGACCTACCCAGTTAACTGTTAAACCCTCTGTTAAATCTAAGCCTCCCTTAAAAGCAAAGAAACAGACACCGCAATCTCCAGGGCAGGCTTCCATGCCTAAGAAACAAATGCTAAAAATGGCCGAAGACCTTATCATCCTGATCAGGGGGTCACAACCCCCTCCAGATAAAAGGCCCAGACAAGATGCAGACTATGAATCTTCAGACCAGGTGTCCATTTCCTCTGACTCATCCTCAGACCTAGGGTATTCCTTACCCCCTTATGAGGATTCGGATGCTGAGGAATCAATTCCATCAGCCTCTCCACCTGAGGACTACTCCTTTGGGGAGACCTTACATACCATGAGGGAGCATTTCCACTGGGAAGGCCAGGATTATTCAGAATCCAAGAAAAGGCTCAGAGACTTCCTCTTATTGCCTCACCACAGACCCATTGCTATTCTGCCAGTGTTAGATATTATGGATGATGTATATACTGAATCCAGCTTAAACCCTGACTCCTTACCACCAGCCCCGGTTAAGCCAGATAAATATTACAGAGTCCCTGACTCTCACAAATTTCTATACAAAAGCCCTGTTGCTGACCTTGAAACTATTTCTCAGGGACCCAAAGGGATTAAGGCCTCTTCAGCTAAAAACCCAGTCCCCTCTGACAGAGATTGCAGAGCATTAGACAGATGGGGCAAGAAAGTTTATACATCTGCAACTTTAGCCATGAGAGCCTTGAATTGCCAGTTTCACATGCTAAAATATCAGCAATTTTTAATGTCTCAGTTGAAACAAAAGATCCATCCAGATTCAGATCCTCCTAATTTGAAAGGAATGCAGGATTTATTGCATGCAGCTGAACAAGTGGGAAAACATACTTTACAATGTGGTTTTGATTCCTTAGAGGCCTCCTGTAGAGCAGCAGTTACAGGCTCTGTCATTAGAAGGCATGCTTGGTTAAAAGAACATACGCTACCAGATCACGTTAAAGCCAAATTACTGGATGTACCTTTGCAACGGGATGTGCTGTTTGGAGTTAAGGCAGAGGAGGTATTAAAAAAGATGGAGGATAAGGCAAAATTTATGCAAACGGTCAAAGATTTCTTACAGGTTCAACCTCCTCGTTTTAGCAGAAATTGGCCAACAAAAAATTGGTCCTTTCCAGTCACAGACAGACCTCAAAGGGGCAGATGTAGACGTCCAAGAGGTAGAGGTCAGACACAAGGCCCTTACAGACCTCGACAATGGGGTACACCAGGCCAGAAAGAAGGGGAAGACAGGCTTAAACCTTATAAAAAAACAGTCTCAATGACTTCCCACTACAGCTGCCAAACAGCTCTCTCTTGGCAGCTCCCTTAGGAGGAAAACTGGCTCTTTTCTATCACAATTGGCATTGCATCACCAAAGACAAATGGGTTTTCAATATCATATTCCAAGGTTACAGGTTCCACTTCCACACTCTTCCAAGGTTAAAAGGAATGCCAAATCTGCCACCAAATCAATGGGCAGAGGCTCAAAAACAAATTACAGCACTCATGGACATGAGAGCTATTCAAAAGGTGCCACCGCAAGGACAAGGATTTTACTCAAGGCTCTTTCTGGTTCCCAAAAAGGACAAAGCCTGGAGACCCATTCTGGACCTTTCTTCTCTGAACACTTACCTGGATGTTCCGAAATTCAAAATGTTGACACTACAGCAGCTTCTTCCCAAGCTCGTGACTTTGGACCTCAAAGAGGCATACCTGCATGTTCCTATCAGACAAAACTGCAGAAGATACCTCAGATTTCTATCTGGTTCAATGCACTATCAATTCTCTGCACTGCCCTTTGGCTTACCTAATGCACCCAGGGTCTTCACAAAGTGCCTGGCACCAGTAATTGCATTTTGCAGGCAAAAAGGAGTTCAAATTTACCCATACCTGGACGACTGCCTAATCCAAGCAGAGAGCAAGGACATTCTTCTAAAGCATCTGGCATACGTAAAAAAGTTATTAAGTTGCCTGGGGTGCACAGTAAATGAAAAAAAATCAAAAGTAGTGCCCTCACAACAGATAATATTCCTGGGTGCCAGCTTAAACACAATGGCCCAGATGGCTTATCTCACTCCAGACAAGCAAGGACAACTGACTCAATATTTTCATTTAATGGCAACAAAGACCCAACTCCCTGCAAGAAAAATTCTGCAGGCCTTGGGCTACATGGCATCTTGCATACTACTAATTCCATATGCCAGACTGCATATGAGGAAACTACAATGGTACCTAAAGAGTGTATGGTCTCAACACTGTCAAAATTTGGAAACAGTTATACCACTAATTCCTTGCCTTCAACAGGAGTTTCAATGGTGGGTTCAAACTTGTCACTTCAACAAGGGACAGCCTTTTACTCAACAAACAGCCAGGCAGACACTGACAACAGATGCATTGGATTAAGCCTGGGGAGCACACATGGCAGGAAAATGTATTCAGGGCGAGTTGCCCGCAAAACAAAGACATCTCCACATCAATCAAAAATAGATGCTAGCTGTACAAAATGCAATTATAGCTTTCAAGGACCTGCTACATCCATGACAACTACTACTAAAGACAGACAACACCACAGTTCTGTGGTACATAAACAAGCAAGGGGGCACACACTCCACCCCCTCTGCAGACAAACCATGACCTTGTGGAACATAGCTTTAAACTACCAAGTTCATCTGCAGGCACAATTCATGCCAGGAGAGAAACGCACACTGGCAGACGACCTAGGCAGAAACATCATGGATCTTCACGAATGGCAATTGAGTCCACAAATATTCAGAATGATAGCACAGAAATGGGGGAAACCAGACATAGATCTGTTTGCATCCCCAATGAACTGCCAACTACAGAAATTCTGCACAAGGAGCTACCATCCACAAGCATGGAAAGTGGATGCCCTGTCATTCAGCTGGAAAAAACTACAAGTATACGCTTTCCCTCCTTTACCTCTCCTTCCAAAGGTACTCATAAAAGCCAGGCAGGAAGAGCTAAAGATGATACTGATTGCACCAGACTGGCCACGCCAGCACTGGTACCCAATCTTAAAGAACTTAGCACAAGAACCACCCTGGATTTTGCCTCAAATCCCACAGCTGTTGACACAACACAACAATCAGATACTTCACAGCTAGCTAAAGACCTTAAATCTAGCTGCATGGAAAATTCCTTAACCAAGCAAGCATTGCCTCTCTCCAAAGCTGTTATGGGTGTCATTCTGGAGGCCAGAAGGCCTAGCACCAGGAAAGCCTACTTGGATAAATGGAAGAGATTCTGTGCCTGGAACCAAGCACACAGCCTTGACCCTCTTGTCCCAAACATTCCTCAGATACTTCAAACTGAGATGCTGGACAAGGGCCTCTCCTTCTCATCCATCAAGATTCATGCCTCAGCCATTTCTGCTCATTACAACACGGATCCACCAATTTTTTCAAATCCTTTGCTCAAACAGTACCTCAGAGGGGCTAAAAACATGAGACCGCCCCATAGAGCACGTACACCAACTTGGGACCTTAACTTTGTTTTGGAAAAATTAACTTTACCTCCTTTTGAGCCAGCTAACACAGCAGAATTAAAATACATGTCTTGGAAGACTGCTGTGCTACTGGCAATAACATCAGCAAGAGGAGTTTCAGAATTACAGGCACTAATGGCAGTGGAACCTTTCCTCAGCTTCCACCTGGACAGGGTGTCCTTAAGAACTAACCCACATTTATGCCAAAGGTGGTATCAAGTGTGGCTCTAAACCAAACTATTCACTTACCAACTTTTTATCCAAAACCACAGAACAAAGGGGAGAGACTACTACATTCCATGGACATTCACAGACAGTTACGCTTCTACTTGGACAAAACCAAAGCTTTCAGAAAATCTGAGCAATTATTGGTAGCATACGCTGCAGGAGCACAGGGAAAAGCCATTTCAAAGCAGACTATTTCAAAGTGGATAGCTCACTGTATACGTTTTTGCTATACACACCATGGGAAACCTGTACCTAGCAGCATTAGATCTCACTCCACCAGGGCAACAGCCACTTCAACTGCCTACCTCAGGGGAGTGCCTACCAAGGATATTTTAGAAGCAGCAACATGGAGTTCTGTACATACCTTCACCAAACATTACCATTTGCCTTTATATTCCAAATCCAGAGCTGGCTTTGCCACTGCTGTGCTGTAGGGCCTTATAGCCACCCCTAATGCCTTATAGATCCATCCTCCCTACCTCGGCTTTGGGATCCCACCCAAGTGTAATGACTGCAGCAGTGTCACACAATGAACATAGTACAGTTTTGTACCTACCATAAATGTAGATGTTTGAGTGTAGACACTGCTGCAGTCTAGGTTACCCTCTTACTTTCTGGTACATACCTAGGTCTTCTACCCTTATTTCCTAAAGGGAGTATTTGCTGGTAATTAAAAATGGTTGTTTGCTTTTCTATTATATATTTTACTAGCAATTTGAAAGGCCTACCTATTTGGGGGCACCTGACATCTGGGGCAAGAAAAACTGAAGAAAATGGCGTCAGCTGCATCTTATATCCCCCTGGTGCACTGACATCAGGGAAGAAGCGACAGCAACCGATGCTGGACCAAGACTTTGGAACTCAGGCCAATTGGGGAACTGCCTGACGGCAGGATAACCCAAGTATAATGACTACAGCAGTGTCTACATTCGAACATCTACATTTATGGTAGGTACAAAACTGTACTTTTTACTGAGTGCTGTTTTATCATAAAATTGGACCAGACACATCTTCGATTAATTATTGCATCTCATAGCAATATTTAAACTCTTTAGCACTTTTTTCTTTTGTCAACCACTGAACATTAATATGATATACTATAATGTCTATTACCAGAAACAAAAATACATCATTTGTAAGGAAATAGCAGCTGATGTGTCCCTCCTACCCTTGAAGAATAAGTGCTGAGTTGTTAAAACATTGTGGGCCAATAGATTCACATGCGTGATGGCAATAAATAGTTGTCTGTGTGTGTAGCTGTATAGGTGTACCACTAAAGAAAGAAAATCACCATTGTCATCTGGCATAATGTTAACATAGAAATGTCACCATCAGTACACCAGTATGCATGCACCGAGAAGCAGCCTTGGAACATGCAATCTCTAGCTTTTCAAAAATTAAGCCCCCACACCCCATGCACATTATATACAGTAACTCTGATATTGCACAAGCATGGGGTAAGACAAATTTCCCAACTTCTGGATTTGTGGGATCTCCCACACCTGTCAATACTTGGATACATGCATACTTACAAATATTTGAAGCACAAGCATTAATGCCCTTCTAGCCTGCCAATATACCAAAACAGTTGTTCCCATAATAAGTGTCCAGGCTGTTCTTAGAAAGGTCTAAACTAGTGCTTGCTTTAATGTAATTTGGTAGGCAGTCATCTGTTTGTTGACCATATGCAGTAACAGTCATCTAGGCAGCTCTCAACCTAATATATATATATATATATATATATATATATATATATATATATATATATATATAAAATGCATATATAAATACATAGATAATATCTATATAGAGATACATATAACTTTCGAGAAAATAGTGCAAGGTCCCAACATGGATCAATACACAGAATCTACCAATGAAAATAATTCCAGTACACTAAAATATTTTAAATCTGGTTTAATATTCATTTGACCAAACACCAGGGCAGCTTGGCAAGCAGTGTCACTCTCCTTTTATAGTGAAACTGGTTTTACTATTGGCATCATCTTTGTAATATGAGGAATATGTATGTTTGTATGTATATATAAGCTTAAAAAAAGTGGAAATAGTCTTAAAGTGCTTGCTTTTAATGCAGTTCTTACTGTAGATGTGTATGAAAGTGTCACCATGTGAAACTTGTTGCAAGATAGTAAAGATGCAGCAGAACAAGGAGATATCAGAGGTGATGTTACATGTGAGGCTCAATGGCGTCGTTGTGAAACATACTTCTCAACTGTCCAGATTTTCACTGAATGTACATATTTTTGCCACATTTTTGGTCTGTTCCTTATATAATTTGTGTTTTATTGACAAATCATTGAGGCTTGAAGTCACTTAAAAATGATAGACATTTGACTTTCAGTCTTCATATCCTTCAGAAGATGCAAGTGAACACTAAACTTGCTATTCTAGTAGCTTTCTAAGTTTAAAAGAGCAGTATTTAAAAATTGTTCCTATTTCTGGGCATTTGTTCCCCCATTAATTTTGGCTTTGTCCAGATTTCTTACATTAAAAGTTTGAGAGGTATGAGATGGAACTAATTCAGTCCTCTGTACCTAGGGAGCCTATTCTGGTGTTGAGGATGAGTGTCAAAGAAATTGTTAAGAGTTTTGAAGTGCTAAAAGAAGAATTGTTGAATTTATCAAACTTGCTTGATGAGTATCTGAAATGTCTGGTATTTGTTGGGGAGATGACATGGAGAATATTTAGAATCATTGACAAGTTTTTAGAGCCATTAGGCAATACTTGTCAGATGGTCAAAACATTACTGTAAAACCTTTAAAAAGACTGATAAAATCAAGCAGTGGCCAAACGGGAATGGAGGATAAAGTAATAATATTAGATCTCAAAAATTATGGCATTGTGGAAGGTGAGGAAAATTTGGACTTGAAAATATGTTACAAGTAAAATAATGGATTTAATGGGTTTTGTTAAGGAATCATTAGGAATTATGCCTGGCAAAAAGGGGTCTATATTAGAACACCAAACATTTGAAATGTCGGGTGTTCTAATATAGACCTGTTTTCAGCGAACGCTGAAAATATTGAAGAAACAGGAAACCAAATTCTTTCCTAGGGAAAGAATTTGGTTGTCCATTTCTGTTGCTTTGGTATTTTCAGCACTCTGGTGGAAAGTTACGGGTCAGATTCAGGTAAGTATGTTATTGTGTGGATGTGTGGGTTAGGGCGGGTTAGGTGAGTTAGGGTTAGGGCACTGGTGAGGTGACTGTGCAATAGTGACGGACCTTAGGGTTAAGGTTTGGGTTAAGGTAAGTGGATAGTTAGTGGTGTATGTATAGTTTAGTGTAGGGTTAGGTGTAAGAGTTTAGGTGTATGTGTGTGTGTGGATTGCTGTTTGTTTGGTGTGCTTGTCTGTATGTGTTTTGAAACAGCAAAGTTTTTCCCTAGGAAAAAATTTGCTGTTCCGAATGTTCAATTTTTTTTTTCAATTGCTAGGGTTCGATATTAGAACACTCGACATTTTGAAGGTTCGGTGTTCAAATATAGACCCTGGCAAAAAGTGCCATTGTTGGGGCTAGACTATTGAAAGCAAGTGGTAATTCTGGTGATATTATTATATTATTGACTTTGTTATAAAAAGGATAAATATTTGTGGAGACTGAAGCAATCAGGATGTAGGCTGGCTCTTGCAGGTCAATGTTTCTCAATTATTATTACTCAAAAGTGTCAGTGCAAAACATTTTTATGGCAACAGTACAAACATTTGAAAAACAAAAGAAAATTGAAGTCTAAGCTATCCTTCCTGGCTTTGCTGAAAGCTTTCTGGATTGGTAATGTGAATTTTGATGATCTTAAAAAGGCTGTTCAGTGAATTAAGGATCTGCCTTTGAGGTTGCTGCAAGTGTGTCTGGAGCAGAAAAAATAGACTCTGTAGACTTAAAAATGTGATCATTTTTTGGTGAGGTTGAGGATGAAGAACTGGAAATGTCAGATTTGATTGAAAGGGGTTTTGTTGCTTATGTGTACATCTATAATCAAGATGGTTATATAAACTGAAGAAAACAACTTAAGTTTGTCAAACTGTTTAATTTGCAAAGTATTTATGATTTCTTTACAACCTTTATGATGGGCAGTATTTATACTCCCCAGAATGTAAGACGGGAAGCTGTGTATCATGAATTTAAGCCTAAAGATAAGGCAAAATATCTGTATAAAATTTTCCCGCACCACACTAAACAGTTGGTTTTTAAAAATGCTGTAATTATTACTATTTCTAGTTTACATTTCTTGGTTAGCATTGTCACACCTAGGTGTAACTATTATATTCTCAACAGAAGCAGTAGTTGTTGTATTAGTAGCAGGTAAATTCAAACATTTCCCATGTACAAATCATTACTCTGTATACTTAGATACATATTTATTTTTGATATCGGTTAAGGGTGCATATAAACTGAGCTGTTTGATTATAATTCAGTGACTTACATTTCATTTTTTCATTTCTTCAAATATGAGGAATTATCAGAGTATAAGTTTAAAAATGGAAATTTACAAAAATCTAACTGGCTAAGCAGTAGAATGTGGCCTTTACTGAGACAGTGAGTAGCACTGTGATCTCCCATTTGATTCTTAGATGCGAGTCTTCTGTGAAGTCTGCATGTTCTCACCTGTGTTCCTGTGGGTTTTCTTTGGCTACTCAGTTTTCCTGTCACATCTCAAAGTGCCCATAGATATGTATGTGCACGCATGTGTGTGTGTGTGTGTGTGTGTGTGTGTGTGTGTGTGTGTGTGTGTGTGTGTGTGTGTGTGTGTGTGTGTGGTACTGAAGAAAGACTTGGCAATCTACTGCTGTTCCTTACTTGTCTAGTAAACTCTGTGGATGGCATCAGCTCTTCATAGCATTACTGTGGGCATTTTCTGTAACTAAACAGCAGTCGATGGATGGAAAGGGTAGAATGTACAAATACGTTTGAAGTAATGTGAATAATTGTAATTGTTATACTTTAAACTGTAATGCTGTTACAAAGAGTCTCTGAAGGGACATGATAAAGTTAACCAGTATGATTTGAAAGATTGTTTGCTACTAGTTATAGGAAAGTTTATGTTGTTTGTTGTGCCTATATTACTGTGCTTTAGATTTTATACAAACAGGGTTGAAGTATTATGAGCAATTAGTATTAACACTACATAGATCCTGTGAAGACACTGTGATGTTAGCCAGCATGATTTAAAGTAACACCCATGACAAGCTACAGGAGAGCTTGTAATGACTGTTACACTTCTAATGTTGCATCTGGTATAATGTTAAAATGCAGAACGAGACCCTTGGTATGGTTATGTAGTGTCCTAAATGATAAGATAAGTATACCATACAACAGATCAGTATTCTCAGCCTATAGCATTGATTTTGGTGGTGGTGGTGGTGGTGTTTAGCCTGATATGTGTGTAGGCTCTTCAAGATTTTGTGATTAAAAAAATATTTTCCATGGGTATAAGGTGAAGAAGTAAAGCCTGCTCTATGTAATGCTACCTATGATGGTAATGCATTTTATCTATACCGTGAACACATACACACTTTATCATACAGTTTCTTCTTTCTATAACACAGTTCTCAACAACTTTGTTTAAGAATCAAGGAGAAATAAAAAAAATATATATGGGGACAAGGCAAAATAAGGGACAGTTTTTGAATACAACTATAATTACATCAGCACACACTTTTTGAAAAGTAAGAAGTATAAACTGTGTTGTCTGGCATTATTGACTCTAATTCTCAATGGTTTCCAGAATATCAAAAATGCTATATGGGCAGGTTTAATATATGAGGCAAAACCAAAATGAGGGATAGTTGTGAAGTATGGTTTACACACACACACAAACACACACACACGCACACACATTCTGTCTTTCACTTTCTCACTCCTTCACAAGTAAAATAATCTGTTACAGTATTAGTATTAGTTGCAGATAAATAATGTGGGGCCAGTCGTTTTTGTACCGCTTGTGCTTCTATCTTTATTCCCTGACGTGGGACTGATATTTACACTGTGTGTTTTCTGCTGAATCTTTTATAAGTTTGCTACAGCCTGCTGTTCCATTATAATGCATCACCTGTTGTTGTTGCTAGACTCATCTGTCCTGCTGTGGTCTCCACAAATTTATATTGTATAGGTTAAGAATTTCTGTAACCTCCTTATTCACAGTTTTTTGCAGCTTTTGTGTTTTTTCTTTGCAAATATGTTACAACAATTTTTTACACCATTGCATGTCATATTTTACCTTAAGAAATCATGACAATCTCTGGCAATCCCTTTGATGTCTTAAACATATCTTTCCCTTCCACATGGCAATGACAAAAAGATTGACTTCAGTATCTGTCCCACAAATCCATAACATTTAAGTTCACTGCTGTCACACTACTGCACAGAAATTCATAATGTAATCAGACACTTTCTTGACAACAGAACCATCTTTATCTTTCCAATCAAAATGTCAAGTATTTGTGCAAAGCATGTGCTTTAAAATTCTCAGATGCCTGTTAACATGTACTGGTTGATTGCTATCAGAATTTTGTAATAGCTTGTTAAATTTACAAGTAAAAATACTTAATATTGGGTTACAAAAGGGAATGCAATGGAAACTAACCTGAGCTGTATTTGAATGATGTATGCATGTGTCATTTTACTGTAAGTATTCCCTGAATGAACTAAGCAATTCTATTTTGTTGTTGGCACTAAATTCAGTCCAAATTACAGAAACTAATTTTATTGTTGTATAGTATATGTATTTTAGAATGTAGATTTCTACCAAGTAAATACGCCTTCAGTGTTTTTCTGTAAGCTGTAAAGCTATCCTGTCAGCAGTATGAGTGCACGGCTTTGGGATTCCTCTGCTTAAATAAAAGATAGCTTCTCAGTGGAGGTCCTAAAAGTCACTATCCTATTATCTGCTAAAAATACAGAGCTGTTTGACACTAGGCACATCAATACATCATGAGCTCGGAATCTGTGAAAGACACCGGTGAGGTCTTAGGTTAAATAGAATTTGATAGGTAAAATCATAGTTAAAGCTCATGTTATACAAATACATTTGTGATTGTTTTAACCCTTACTTTTAAGTCAAAATTCTCATGTTGAATGTAAATCGTAAGGAGAATAATTGCACTTAATGCAGATAGCAAACTGCATGACAGCTCTTAAGCAGTGGATCAGAAATAATTTCCTCAGAGACCAGCAGACTGACTGTTGGAATTTACTGGGAAAAAAGAGGTCTGCATACAATCAATAAAATAAATTAAACATAGGCTAGCTAGTCACAGTGGCCTGATTAAGACTACAGCCAAGGGAGACAAAAAGGCAGAAATGTTACGGGAACTGGGTCACTAACAATTAACACAGAATTATGTACACATCAGCAAGGTCTTTTGCCTGACAGTCCCATTTCCCGACATTTTTTTTGTTCTTACAGTATGTCATCTGAGTGTCTGCTATTCACTTGACAGATTACAAACCTTTGTACTACAATCCTGCGTACAGAAGCACAGTTTGATTTACTTCGGATAGCCTGGATTCAGACTTCAGCATGTGTATTTAATATATTCTGTTCTTTGATTTTAAAAGTCTTTTCCATGAATATGCTTTATCATAAATGTTCTGTTTGGAGTGACCATAAATTCATTATTTCATTGTGCACAACTGTGACAAGAATACATGTGAAGCATTAGCATTGCTCTTCTGCAAGTTGTACTTAACTGTTGTTATACAAAACTGAGAGTTATTGCATGAGGTCTGCAATTTTTAGCTAAATAATCCCTATACAATAAATAAATAAATATAGCATTATAAAAATAGTGTTTTTCCTTTTCATTCCCTTTCCTGTCCATGAAGAAACTTGTACAGTAAGTCAAAAAGAACCTTCTGACACATTATATAGATGTGTTTGTGTTCTCTCTGCTTGTTTAGACCTGAAAGCATGATTTTATAACAGGAATTATTTAATGTTTACTTAGTCAAAAAACAGATGTACAATAACTAGAGAACAGCATTTAGAAAGTGGTGTGCAGAAATAACATTTTAATGTTTTGTGGTGTTATCATTCCAGATGAAGTGTTCTAAAATATATGGGGAAAGCTGAAATATTACAAAATGTGTAAATTAAAATTATTATGCTGATAGATTTGTTGAATAGGGTTCTCTGTTCCTATTAGGATTCATAACCCAACAGAAATTCAGGCAGAAGTGTAAATGTACAATATTTGTACAAGTTGTATACAGTCACAGTCTTCATATATGTGCGACATGACACATTCTTCAGGTATGAATAAAAAGATGTTTTCAGACACATGGATATAACTCATTTTGTGTAGTACAATTAAATGTAACACTTTATCTAGGTAGGTTAGAAGTTCCTGACTGTGTCTGTATGCTAATAGGTGACATTTTAGAAAAAAGTCATATATGGTACAGACAGTCTTACAGATCAACAAAAAAGAACATAAATTAGCAGCTGTAAATTAGGCAGCAAATATGAAGTTCCTTGTAATACTGTGACTGGTACTTGTACAACAATATAAGTTATGGAAACATAATGCATTAGTACCATAAAGCAGTATAAATGTTGGACCTGTTAGTGAAAAAAGTTGTCAAACAGTATAGAGCACTTGTTCCTACCAAGTCAGACAAATGTATTATGAAATCCTGTTCCAAACACTTAAACCCTGCCTGTGATATAAATAGGACCTGCTGGAGAGACAGGTATGTATCCCGGAGACTACCCCTTCTCTGGAACAGGCTCCTCATCCATATGAGGCAGAGTTCCTCCCTAACCCAATTCAAGTGCAACTTGGACAATTGGTTGGGGAGCAGGAAATGCATCCCTAGTTTGGCACCTATGACTCTAATGGACACAGTCTATAAATGATTCATCTCCCAGGACTCTGCCTTTGAATGTTCGGTCTATAAATGGCTCATTTCCCAGGGCCCTGCTTCTAAGTGTTTCAACTCCCAAGCCCCTGCTTACACTTATCAAGGGTACCAGAACTTGTCAGAGATTCGGGATGCATGGCTAAGCGTAAAAAGGCCTTTGTGGTCGTTAGCCTAGTAAACACCTATGAACCTATAAATCAATATGTGATCTTTTATGCAGAATCTCACTTTCCTTCATGTAAACTTCTGCTATAAAAAAGGCTCTTTCAGATTGGAATACTTTATTTTATACTAGTGTGCTGGTGGTGGTATTGTTTGTTTTGCAGATGAAAGCTAGAGACAATATTCAGTAAGCAGACTAGCTGTTAATGTGCATGTGAAATTTTTAACATACAGTGCCAGAAACTAATCCTGACAATGAATATGTAGTTTAAGTTTTGCATCCTTTAACTGCAGCTTCGTATGTTATTATATTTGAATCATTTCATTTCTCTTCATAAATTTAGCATTTTCCCCTGTGAAGCAAACTGATCAGTTGCCTGTTTGCTGTTTTGTAAAAAGTTATATAATCTATTGCAAAAACTGTAGGCACTTGCTGCTACAAAAATGAAAAACTCACCCTATATATAGTTTTCCATCCTTTCATCATCGATTATTTTAAATCATTTGGTGGCATTCATTGTCCCATTATTATGTGTAGGTCCTTTGATTTTGCAGCTTCCAGAGAAGTAATTCCTCATTATTGAGTTATTACTGGAGTTTTTAATAAAATGGAGGGTGGAACAGACAGATATAACTTTGTTATCAGATGAGGACAATTGTCTGTTGGTCTTAATGCTTCCATAAGTAAATGTAGGTTGCAGTTCCTAGTTAATATTTTCTTTTCTTCCACCCTTCACTTGCATTGCCGCATATCTTCTCCATCAAGTCTTGGAGATGCAGTTGGTGTTTGAATGTATGCACTCTCGCAGAAAGGTTGACATGGTTGTACAAACTTTTATATGAAGTCAAAAAAGTAAATAAATTAAAGAAATAAAACTCACATTGCCTTTAATTTTCCTAACTTCTTTAAAGGAACTCTCCATTTTTTATATTCGTTGCGCCACACATTTTAATGTGTGCCTCCCTGCTAAGTAAGATTTTATATATATATATATATATATATATATATATATATATATATATATGTATGTATCACTTATTTGTTTTCCAGGGTAGAGTACTGATCTCCATGGACCTCTTTCACACTCAGCCATGGAGTGCTGTCTGGGTTACGTGACTTGCTCAGAGTTTCACACTTAGACAATGGAGGCTGAGGGAATCAAACCACGTATCTCTGGACCACAGGAAACAACTCGTTAACAGCTCCTTAATCGTCTAAGCCAACTGACATACCAGATAGATAAATACAGATAGAAAATATGGATAGATATATACATGTTGATGACTTAAATGACAGTACTCTAAAATATAAAACAATAAATTAAAACAGAAATGCGTTAATTGTTCTTTTTCAGTACTAAAATTTATTTTTAAAAATGTGCTCATGAAAGCAAAAGTGGGTGGGAAACATTTGCAAACTTTGTGCAGTAGTGATGAATATCTCTCTGTTTTCGTGATATATTTCTTGTTTCAAACATACAACACCATTGCGCCGTAACTTCAAACTTAAGGAGAAACTTCACATCTTGAGTTTGTTTCATTTTAAAAGAAATAGAGTACGTATGTTTTGTATGGAACCATATTTTCAAC
Source organism: Protopterus annectens (assembly GCF_019279795.1). Classification (NCBI taxonomy): domain Eukaryota; kingdom Metazoa; phylum Chordata; order Ceratodontiformes; family Protopteridae; genus Protopterus; species Protopterus annectens. The sequence goes on along the minus strand of NC_056726.1, from coordinate 338,663,434 downwards.
CATCAACATCACTGCAGGATATTCTATATCATGACAATTAAAATTTTATTATGAGTAAATTTGTACCCCTGGTGGGTTACAGACATAATATATAAATGAGTTCTCTGAGGGGATGCACAACAATCTTTTACTTTATAGCTGTTCTCAGGGTGACATTCTCCAAACTGTCAATTACTGACTGTCATTGAGTTCATAGTGACTTTTGGTAAAGCTGAAATGGCTTACCAGTTGGTACACTGTTTAGGTTTCTGAATATAAGGTCTGTCTCTGACTTACCTCAACCTGCTAAAAAACTTTGCTTCTTTTTCATAGAATATACACAGAACCTTCCCAGCATCTCTGTGTAAACAGTGTTCTGTTGAACCAGCTTAGAATGGTAATACAATCCCAACAATACTTTTTTTGGTTTCCCTTCTACTTTACTCTTACTGGTTTAACCCCCTGCCCCTGTCAATTGTCATGTCAACCAGCTTCCCCTACAACACCCAGACTATATCTGTTCTAAGGCTGGGGCCAATATGGAAGTGTAGGGTTGTGCCATTGACTGCTTCCACCCGTTGATTTTTTTTTTTTTCATTTATGACCTACCCTTTCATTCCCCTGTCCACTGCATTTATCTGTTTTATATCTAAGGGCTATTCCTTTTTGTATACTGTGCCTAGTGCCTCAGATATCCAAGCTGATAATGAAACCCAGGGGACCTTGACCATAGTTAGGGCGGTATTAATCCATGACACACTACTGGCTTCAGGCCCAGCAATACTTTAATATCAAAAGCTAAAAGCACAAAAATGTTGACTGTATACTAGAAGTTCTCAGACTCGAGGGATCCTTTATTCTCCAACATCTATTATATGGGCTTTGGTCCCTAAAAAGCATATTTTATAGATGTAACTTCTAAGTAATGCTTGTACAACGTTGTATGCGTGCAGTCAAAATCAGAACATTGATTGAAACACTGTCGGTATTATTCATACAAATGGCTACATAAGCCACTTGTACAAATGGCTACATAAGCTACATGCACTCATCTCCCAGGGAGGTAATGTACAGGCCTACTTCTGCAACCACAGCTTTTGTCCTGTCATAGAACAAAGAAAATGACCTGTCTACTGAAGTCCTTCCATCAGTGAGACATTTTTCTCAGTAGCCTGTTTACCATACCGGAGTCTGTACTCCTCCCCATTCAACTTGGTGTAGTAGTGTATGATTAAGTTGGAGTGGATGCTCTTTGTGTTTCATGGAGTGAAGGCCTCTTTTATGGCTTTGCTCCTTTTCTTATGCTGCTATGCCTGATTACCTAGCTCAGAGAAGTATGTAAAGTTTAACTCGTGACCTCTTTGTGACAGAAAAGGGGATGGTGATTCGCAAGTGAGTGGCAGTACATGATAAAGGGGATGGTAATTCACAAGTGAATGGCAGTACGTGAAGAAGTGGATGGTGATTCACAGGTGAGAGGTAGTACATGAAAAAGGAGATGGTGATTCACAGCTGAGTGGCACCACATGAAGAAGGGAATAGTGATTCACAGGTGAGTGGCACCATATGAAGAAGAGGATGGTGAGTCACAGGTGAGTGACAGTACATTCACAGGTGAGTGGGAAAACACGAAGAAGGGGATGGTGAGTCACAGGTGAGTAGCAGTACACAAATAATGGGATGGTGACTCACAGGTGAGTGGCATTGTTGAAGAAGGGGATGGTGATTCTTCAATGAGTGGCAGTACACAAAGAAGGGGATGGTGATTTACAGGTGAGTGGCAGTGAATTAAAAAGAGGATGGTGATTCATCGGTGTGTGGCAGTATATGAAAAGGGGGATGGTGATTCACAGGTGAGTAGTAGTACATGAAGAAGGGAATGGTGATTCACAGGTGAGTGGCAGTACATGAAGAAAGGGATGGTGACTCACAGATGAGTGGCAATACATGAAGAAAGGGATGGTGATTTAGTGATTCACAGGTGAGTGGCAGTACATGAAGGAGAGGATGGTGATTCAGAGGTAAATGGAAGTACACGAAGAAGGGGATGGTTATTCACAGGTGAATGGCAGTACACGAAGAAGGGGATGGTGATTCACAGCCGAGTGGCAGTACATAAAGAAGGTTATGGTGATTCAGTGATTCACAGGTGAGTGGCAGTACATGAAGAAGAGGATGATGATTTACAGATGAATGGCAGTACACAAGTGAATCCCAGTAGAAACTGTACAAGTTTCCCTCAGGTGTACTGTGAAGGAATGACATTATGCCAAAACAATGCTGATGAAGTATTAACTAGCTCTATATTCATGGAGAACAGCAAACAGAAAAAACTTGTAAAATAGGCCTTAATGAGTGACAGCAGTGATGAACAGATTCTGGCATTGGTTTTATAAACCATAATGTACATGCCCTTATCTACCAAATACCAATGTATTCAACTAAAAAATGCCCTGTCATGTGATTAATGGCATGGTGGCCATAGTAAATTTCTAAATTGTGATGATGTGAGTCTTGCAACAACAATGTAGCATAAAATTGAATGGTAAACTTGTTTACAGCGCTGGCATTTGTAGACCACCAAATGTTTTAAACTGGGTACTTATGTATTCAGATATTATATCGACAAGTATAATCTTGAGTAACTAATAACATATCTCAGACTGACTTGGACAAAATAGACACAGATCCATAAAGAAAACCTTTACACAATAGCAGAATAAAAAACATTTGAGGCAAATTATAAGTATGCCAGTTAGGGAAGGGAATATTTTGGTCATATTTTATATCCTTAAAAATGCCGCAAATCAAGTCTGTAAATGTCAATACGTGGCAGAGAATATCTTGTTATTAGAGCAGACATTAGCTTTATAGGCTAATTGTCTTCCGATGCCAAAGATAAAGGTATGATGCAAAGAGTCGGAACATAATATAGAGACATTTAAACAGAATATATAAGAATACTCTCTCTTTTGAGATAAGGATACATATATGATGTTGCAGATCTTAAAAATCTAAACATCTGTCATTCAAAGTTGTTGTTGTTGTGTCTTTCGGCTTTTCCCGGTTAGGGGTCGCCACAGCGGAACTCCGGTCCGCTAATGATTGGCAGATGATTTTTACGTGCCGAGTTGCCAGCCCTGATGCACAACCTTCAACGAAGGTATGCCCATTCACGCATGTCTCCACGCAGAAGACGTTCTAGCTGAGAGTCGAACCGGACAGCGTCTTACTGTGAGGTGACAATGCTACCGCAGCACCACCACCACGGATATCTGCCATTCAAAGTAAAAAGGAAAATAATATCTGTTGGCTAGAAGTCTTACTTAGATAGCATACAGCTAAATTTCACTACAAGGTTACTTATTAGTAAAGAAAATTAACAAAAAAATGGAATGTTGTCAGAAGTGAGGGATAAAAGTGAGAGATAAATAAGCTGGATAAACAAATTAAGATATGTGTTAAAGTGGACCATCAGAAATGTGAAAAACAGTTAGTTGAAGACACGAGGGGTACTAAAAAACATTTTTTTCCAAAAAAAAAAAAAAAAAAAGGAAAGAATTAGATGTAGTCTGTGGGAGTTATTAGTTTTGAAGGCAGAGTCTTAAATGAAAAAAAATGAAATAGCACATCTTTTACAGAGCATATCAGCAATGTTTTAGGAACTTAAAGTGGAACTGTGGTAGAAAAGTTGTACACTAAATTATTGGATTAGATATTAAAGATCTTATACAGATAAATAAATTGGATTATAGGTTATGGATTGATAAAGAACAGCCTAAATGTTTTGAAGACTTAGTAAGTCCACTGCTGATGATTATTGAAAGATTTTTTGAAAGAATTTCTGGAAGACTAGATGTCAGCTATTGTGAAAACTATTTATAAGAACAAGAAATCACTGTAAATTTTGAAGACCAATCAGTTTGTTTTGAAACTCTGGCAGAATTGTGAAAAAAATTGTACTATAGCAATTGCTTGCTAAGTAAGGATGGTAAGACATAATACTACTTCTGTAATTAAGCAATACCCGACAACGTGGTGTGGTATATTGAAGATTTACCCACGCTTGGTGTGGTGACTGAATGATTAAACAAAGGCAACCATGGGTAAATCTTCAATATACCACAACCATGGAGTCGGTTATTGCTATTATACAATGACATTATTTAAGAAAAAAAATGCGTACTTTTCTTAAATAATGTCTTTGTATAATGGCGGATTGCTGTTATTCCGCCGGTTGTGGTATACTGATTCTGCTTTTTTATGTACTGGGCATGCGTATGGGACTTGCGTTCCCACGCATACCCAGTACATCAAGGCTTTGAAATGGATGCAACGGAGAAAAGAAAGTCTCCATTGCTACATTTTCTCTCTCTCTTTTTTTTTTTTTTTTTTTATTTTAAAAAAAAAAAGATTTTGGGGCAGTTTATACCAACGGAAAAAAGTCTGGGAGACCGGAGCTTTTTCTGTTGGTATATTGTGGGATTTACAATGGGCATGCTGTTTGGGCTGGCCAATCAGCGTGCACATTTTATAATATTAATAGGGAGGAATTGTACAATAACAACCCACATTTCTGTGTAATGGGATCAGGGCACTGAAAGTAAAACTTTAAGCTGGTGTTTTGAAAACAGTCTTCAGCAGTACCTTTGATCTGGCAGTTTACAAACTCTTTTTTAACATGTGTATTAAATCACATTTCAAACAATGACATAGTTACCCATACATCAGTCTAAAATAAAACAAGCCATAGTAACATTTCATAGTTATTTTCATGTGAAACAAGCGTCATTCACTGTAAAATTGCATAAATTGCTCAATTCCTGCCTTCTCATAAGCCTCAGTTCACCTTCTGAAGATTATCCTACATGATTTCTTCCCACAAATTCCACTTATGTCTATCTAATTTGCTCTATCTCATTTCTAAATATCCCACCTGCCATTCTTTTGTCTCCTTCACAGTGTTCAGTACTTCAGTTACATTTAGTTTAGATTTTGATTTCAATTATCTAAGTTGCATTTTTGGCAGTTAATAGCACTAAACTTATAAGGCTGTATTATGCTTAGACAGTGCGAATCCTGTGTCCTGTCTCAAAATGATAATTCTTATAACCATTTGATTCCCTAATATTTCTGGCAAGGTACTCTGTAAGGAATTTTTAAAATCAGCAAACTTGTTACACTCCCCCCAAAAAATATGTTCCCAATAACCTCTCTTTCCCATCTCAACTCCAGCATTTGCTATCTACCTGAGGAAAAATTCTTTGAAATCAGCTTTAGGGATAAACAAACCTATGCAAACACTTCCAAACAAAAATCTTAAACTTTCTGGACTTTGTTGCATATTTGGGAGCCATATAGATGAACTCCTACTTCTTCTTCTTATTTTGGCTTTTCCCGGTTAGGGGTTGCTACAGCGAATCACCTGTCCGCTCATGATTGGCAGTAGAGTTTTTACAGTGTCAAGTTGCCAGCCTGGTGCCCAACCTTCCACAGAAGGCACACACATGCACGCACACCTAGGGCCAATTTAGAGTGTCCAATCCACCTACAGCATGTCTTTGGAATGTGGGAGGAAACCGGAGCACCTGGAGGAAGCCCACACGACCACAGGGAGTACATGCTGACACCACAGAGAAGGCACCCCAGCCAAGGATCAAACCAGAGAACCTCTTGCTGTGAGGTGACAACGCTAACCTCTGCACCACCGTGGCCACCCATAGATGAACTCCTACTAATTCTTTGTAAATCACCTTTCTGATGTCTCTTTTCTAATCTCTTCTGGTAGATTCTTTTAGTTATCATGTAATATTGTATATGTATCAATGTGAGGCTTTTAATTATTTGAGAGTGACTGCACAGGCATTTGCCCTATGTCAATGACACCCTGAATTATGTATTTATTTATTTATTGATGTTTGTTTACTTCTGACTTGGTAATACCCATTTTCATCTGAGGCCTCAGGAGAAAAACTCCATTTGCTTACATTGGATTATACTTAGTACCAGTTAAACACAGAGCAGTTACATTTCCATTTATATTTGTACATTCTAAGATTTTACAGAGGTGGAAGTTACTAAAGAGGAAGCCTGTGTGTAATTTAGTGGATTGTACTGGCAGCAGTTATGTAAAAAAAGCTGTTTTGTCATTTCAATGAGAGGTTGAGAGTATTCTGTTTAAGGAGAGTATTTGGAGAGTATTGTACAGTGAACACAAAGTCTTAACCTTGTGATGAGCATATGCAGGTCCAGGGTTGTGCAAACATTGTTTTAACTACTGAGTTTGTCTGAGAGTTCTATGTATGTGGAGATGGTATTAATTAAGATGTAATAAGTATGTGTTTACCCACTGTGTCACATGATCTTTGGGAGAGTACTGCGTTGCCCTCCCAATGTCTTCCTTTTTCTGGATGGCATCGGCCCTTGACTTATAGAATAACATGTTTTTAATTTTATATTCTGATTTGGTTATCTATGACAGATTTGCCCATACATTCTCAATAAAGGATCAAAAATGTGGACAGAGTGGCTTGGCCTACCCTTCTGAAGCTGGTGAGCAACAACACAGCATGCATAGGCGGGAGCATGGGCCCACAACTGTGATAGTTAAAGGCTGTGCCTATGTTGTATCACCAAAAGGTCTAAGGAAGTCATTGTTCCTCTGTATTCAGCATTCATCAGACCTATCATTGAATACAGTGCCCCCTTTGGTATGTACCTACCCAGGCATATCCAGCAATTGTAATGTCCACAGAGGTTCCTCACTAAAGGAATACAGAGCATAAGTAAAATGTCCCATGCAGACCACCTTAAGGACATATCCCTGTATTCTGTCTCCTATAGGCTGTAGAGAGGTGATCTATGCCTGGCATGTAGAGCATTGTCAGACAGCACTCTGGTGAACCTCCTGCATTTCCACAAAACAAACAGCACCAGAAATACCCATTCTAAAGACTTAAACATTGCCTGTGATATAAATAGGACCCACTGGAGAGACAGGCGTGTATCCCAGGGACTACTCCGTCTCTGGAACAGGCTTCCCATTCATGTGAAGCAGAGCTCCTCCCTAACCCAATTCAAGTGCAACTTGGACAATTGCATGGGAAACCGGAAATTCATCCCTGGTTTGGCATCCATGTCTCTAAAAGACAGAGGCAAACTGTAAATGGTTCATCTTCCAGGTCCTGCTTTTAAATGTTTCATGTCTCAAGCCCCTGCTTATACTTATCAAGGGTACCAGAACTTGGGATGCATGGCTAGGCTTAAAAAGGCCATTGTGGTCATTAGTTGAGTAAACACCTATGAACCTATGAAAAGAGAAAATTCCAAGTATTACCTAATGCAATGGGCTTCCTCCAAGATAAACTCATATGACAAGCATATTTTGTTTGACAATTGTAGGCAACAGTGATGGTGTAAAAACGCATGTAATCTTTAAGTGATTTTTACATGTTAATATTATCATATTAATCTAAGTAGGTGATCTGCTGTGTTACAGACAGACTTGTTGCAGGACCATTTATCATATTAATCTAAGTAGGTGATCTGCTGTGTTATAGACAGACTTGTTGCAGGACCATAATTCCTGAATGTGACTAGGGATCTGAGCTAGAATACAGTATTTTGTCTCATGTCTTGGTAAGCTGGTCATTATGTTCCAGTGGGAGGAAGATATATTTTATCAGGCAAAGTAATAATTTGCATTACGTTAGAAAAACAGAACCAGATACCTTAAGTATATGTCATGTTCACAGAATATCCTGTGTTTTCCAAATTACCCAACCCTTATGCTGTTGTTAAAGGAAAATCCAACCTTAGACCTAAAAATCATTTTTTTCACTCTGTCTCTGTTTTGAGTTATTTTAACTTTTCAAAATCACTCTGACTGCTTCTTACAGAATTTTAATATGTTTTCTGAAAAATGGCTGAAAATGGGGCTTAGCTTATCAGAGTGATCTTATTTTTCTTCAAGCCTTTCTCTTTCCCGTAATCCATTTCAAGCATGCTTTATATGAGTTAGGCTAGACATACGGAAGCAGTGGTGTATTCCCATTCCATTTTACATATAATAGAATTAGTGTTAGTCACTGTCATACACGGTGGTGGTGCTGCGGTAGCGTTGTCACCTCACAGTAAGATGCTGTCCGGTTCGATTCTCAGCTAGAGCATCATCTGCATGAAGACGTGCGTGAATGGGCATACCTTCGTTGAAGGTTGTGCATCAGGGCTGGTAACTCGGCACGTGAAAATCAACTACCAATCATTAGCGGACTGGAGTTCCGTTGTGGCGACCCCCTAACTGGGAAAAGCCGAAAGACACAAACAAAGTGTTAGTCACTGTCATCTTATATCCTGTCTGAAACAGGACTGCTTCATTTATTTCTTGAATGGCCCTAATTTGTGTGTGTCTTAGGGCTTGTTTTATAGTATTCTAAGGAATTATACAGATGCAACCAGAACAGTTGCTAAATTGTAGGCCGTTGTTCAAAGTATCTTTATGTATTCCAAGATGAATTGACAGCCCACTCTCCCCCTACACTGGTAATTGTGCTGATACTTTATAGAATTACAAGAAAAAATATTTTCTGACGTCTCTCTAAATGTTACAGATATCTTTGACTACATCCAAGTCAACTTAAAATGTATAAACAAACATTTTAAGTTTAAAGCTTAGCATTTCACTAGTGTGATGCTACTTCTGTAAATTTGTCAGAAGAGGTGACAGCTTCACTGACTGATCTAATTACTTTGTTTTGCTATGAAAGGCATGGCTACATTGGAAGTAACTGTGGGTCAGTGTAAGTTATCTTCCTATTTGCACTAAAGACAATGGAAGACAGTTTCACACCTCTCTGTCTTGTTTACAGCAGCCTGAGCTCCTGACTACAAATTTCTCTGTGTCTGTGGTATGTCATGCAGGTGTAGACAAATTCCTCTACAACCTATGTGAGAAGTTAAGCTAAAAAGAAAAGTGGGTGGTCTTTTCCCTTCCTTTGATAGCATAGTCAGGAAATGAAAGTTGTATAAAGTACACCCATGTTTCAGGTTCATATACTGTACTGGAATCATATTGTAGAGAGAAAAGCAACCTAAGAGTTGAGTTAAACTGTAGGAAAAGGTGAAGTTTTCCTTTAATGTGAGTTAATAAGATGGTCAAAATAAATGTTATATGTTACAGCATTAATAGCAGATATGTAACAATTAGAAACTGATTATTTTTATTAGTTCTAGGAAATATTTTAAAAGGAATAAGACTGTGTCATTTGTTACTGGTCAAAATGCCCTTTCCATGCCACTTTAGCTTTGATATCAGCAAAACTGTAATAATAATAATACTATGAATGGTTTGGGATAACTGTTAATTTTCAAAATGTTCAACCAGCACCCTCCACTTTGGAATATAGAACCTCTGCAATTATAGTGAATGCCATCCTCTTCTTTCTGTTTACCTGACACTTTTATTTGGAATTGGGAAATTCTAACATGGAGAATGTTAAAACAAGCATTATTCAATCTTGACTTGTTCAACTTTATCTTCTTCTTCAGGATTCAGCCATTTATAAGTAATTAGAAATTACAGCAGATGAAATTAGACTTTTTCTGTCATTATTTTACCCATATAATTTTTTTTCATTTCTTTTCCATGCACTACTGAAATATTACCTTGTATGTATAATGTGATCTTTTTAGAAGTAAAGAGATTGTATTTATTAAGTCATAAGAGCTTGTGGCTGATATCTTATTTTACTATTGCAGCATATCCTCAGAATATTGATGTGACTGTTTGTATCTGCCCTTTTGGAAGGAAGACTGACTGGCTTTCAGCTGTTATGGTTCAATGTAGATTCACTCACTGAAGCAGTAGTCACTAATGGACATCCTGGTATTAGATGAGTAATCTGATTGGTAGCAGCATACCATGATCACAGTAAAGGAGTGCTGTGAACTAGCCCCACCTCCCTGGAGAACACTGAAGTTTTTGTGTATGGAAGTCACAGTTACTGTTTGTAAAGTTTGCACTTGAAGGCATTATGCTGACACTAAGGTGGGCGAAATCCTTTGGAGTCAATAATTGTAATCCTGTTCTCTAGCTTGTTCTGCAAAGCTTATTTAAGTGTGAAAAATGTTGGTCATAATCCTAGTCAGTAGTCCACACCTTTTGTAAGCTCTTAAGGCCACTCACTGACTTGCTTATAGATTTGGTGATAATAATGTGTTTTTTTTCTATCTGTAACCCCTAGACCTGATATTTTTAATGACAGCAGTGCAATTCTTACTCCATCTATGTGTCACTTAAAAGGTAACAGAGGAGTGAAATTTAAAGCACACACCCTGTCCATCACATATTTGGATGCCAGCAATGAGATTTATACCCTGTCCATCATAAGAGGCACTTAATATTTTTTAAGAATGTAATGATCATGTTAAAAACAATGCAGAAGAAATACTTCTTGTTGTTGTAGTCTGTTTATTACTATTCAAATGTAATTTGGATGACTGGATGATAAACTGCAAATTCATTCCAGATTTAGCATCCATGACCCCCATGAATAGGGGCAACAAGTAAATGTCTCAACTTATTCTTTTTCTGCCCTTCTGTGGGTTATCTGTACACAAAATATAAAGGCTAAAAACTGCTTTGGGAATATAAGGCTACTTTGCTTATACTCGTCACAGATCAGTATCCTGGTAAGTACCTATAAATCTGTTTATAGTACATTAGAAATCATGTAGTTGAATATTCTGTGCTTTGATTGTGGGTGGTAAGACTTTTTGAAGCAGGCAATGGTAAGTTTGATATGTATTTGTCATCTTTTCCTTTTTCTCCAAGTTGTCTGTCCCAAGAGTTGTTATATGGGGACAGAGTCCTCATATCAGATGTGTGTGGGGGGGGGGGGGTCTTGAAAAAATATTATTTAGGAGTGTGTGTTAACCTTGTTATTTTCACTTGTTAAAGTTTGAGATTTAGTGTAGGTTTACTTGCTTTAGTTCTGATCATTTACCTCTTTATTAAATGAGGTGTGATCGTTCATTCTAATTCCCAAAGCAAATTTTCGTGTAATGAAATCTCTTTTACTTCTTCATCTGGGTGTTAAATTGCTAGTAGCTTATGATATTTTGTAACTTATCAATTGCCTGTGTACCTTCCTTGAGTGTTAGTGGGCTACTGATTTAACATAGTATATCTGTAGTAACTGCTGTGGCATTTTGTAGTTTAAGAAAATACCACTGCATTTCTACAATTCTTGTACACAGAAGCCCTGGGTTCTGTTAGCAGACCTAGCTTGATAGTGTCAGAAAGGGTGGGGGAAGGGTGGAAATAAATGGCAGTTTGCCAGATTTGTGACTCAGCTATCCAGGAGGAGATAATTCTTAGTTAGTGCTACAGTGTGTGGTGGAGGCCAGGGGCTTTAACTCAACTGTAAGAAATTGGGGAACACACCAGTAGATTGTCCGTGCATGATGATCAGAGAGGCAAGGGTGAAATAAAAAGCTACTGCACTGCTATTTTTGTAGTAACGTTTAAAAAGTGATGAAATAGTAATGGAAGTGATAATGATGCTGTGATGTAGTTTTAGTATCAGACCCATACAGAAACATCATCATGCTTAAGTCATAACACCAGAAAAATTAATACCCCCCCATCCCATACCAGGTATAAACATGCAGTACTGGGAAGAGAAAAAGTGTCTAATCTGCTTGTAATAGTTGCTGCTGTTAATATTTAACTCTTACAATAAACAGTTGACACATTGTTGTAGAAAGAAGGGAGTAGAGCAGCATCGTGTATGCTGCTCTGTCCCAGAGTGAGGTAGTTTATGCAAGCGTGATACAACATTACAGTGGTCAGAGACTGAATGTCCATAAACTATTGCAAACCACCTTGCTGCTATAGTATTTTGCAGATCCTTTTTAACCATACATAAGCAGTTCAGGAATCTAGTCCACCATTAATTTCCTCCAACAGATGACACTTAAATGCTCTTAACTAATATATTCTGATGTTCTTCGTATTTCACTGTTGCAGTCATTACATTTGGGTAATCTGCTTGCAGGTTGCCCTCAGTCGGCCTGAATAACAAAGTCTTAGGTCCTGCGTCAGTTGCTGTCTTCTTTTCCATGATGTCAGGTCGTCAGGGGTATAAAACATGCAGCTGACGCCATTTTAATCAGTCTTTCATGCAGCGCAGTGCCCAAAGCAGAAGCAGTTCGCAAGTGCCGGTCGGCCGACTCCGGAAATTTTCATTTTTCGAGTTTCAGAACTGAAGTCTTCAAACTAAAGCTAAGTACCCCGTTCGGGAAACTTTTTCTTGCTCCTTACCGATGTCAGTAAAAGTTAATGATTGCATTACTTGTGGCAATCAAATACCTCATAAGGATTTTCATTTGTATTGTATTCCTTGCCTAGGCCCTGATCACAACTTGCCTTACTGTCAGTTTTGTGCTAAATTTAACCAATGCACTATTAAGCATCAGTATATTTTTGCTTCTAAATATTTTGGTTCAAGATTTAACTACCCTGAAATGTCGTCAGTTAGCAATCCGACTACCGGAGTTCACAAAAAACACAAGGAAAAAGACAGAGATAGATGGTTGAGGTCCAAAACTGACGAGGAAGCTTTTCCTAAACCAGTTGCCAGTTCGCCAGTACTCATTGAGGCGCTTTCGCAGCCCCTGATACCCGCTACTTTTGAGTCGCAGGCCTCTACCGAGAACCATTCGGAGTCCGGTATGCAGCGAGATTCACAAAGTGTTGAACCCACGGATGTCTCTCCCTTGGATAGGTCCGGAGTCGCTGAGTAGGCACCGGCTTCTGAGGGTGTTTTCAGGCCTCAACATTTTTATATTAAACCGACGCCATCAACAAAAAGCAAGGTCAAAAACAACTTCTATATCTAAAAAACCGACGCATGAGCCATGTACTCAGGTCCCTATGCCTAAAAAACAAATGATCAAAATGGCTGAGGATTTAATTACCTTGATCAGGGGTTCCCAACCCCCCCCCCTGCTAAGAGGCCTAGGCAAGGCACTGTTTATGAATCTTCAGATCAGGTTTCCATTTCTTCTGATTCCTCTTCTGATCAGGAATTTTCTATTCCACCTTATGAGGATTTTGATGCAGAGGAATTCATCCCATCTGCATCTCCACCTGAGGATTACTCTTTTGGAGAGACTTTGCATACTTTAAGGGAACATTTTCACTGGGAGAGTCAGGACTTCTCTGAATCAAAAAAGAGGCTTAGGGATTTCCTTCTTCTTCCTCAGCATAGGCCTTTGGCCAGTGGCGGCTGGTGACTTCAAATCACAGGGGGGCTGCAAGAGACAGCTGAATGGGTGGGGGTCAAGGGGAAGGGGTGTGGTCAACTAGAAAGGGTCAAAACCACAAAAACTAACTTTAATTAAATACGCTGCCCTGGGTGGCAAACCATCATTATGAAAGTCCAATCAAGACAAAAATAAGTGTAGAAGAATAAAAATATTTCAATGCATTGGCTGCATGACAGCTTACTTAATATCTAGATGGAAACAAAAGGTTGTGAGGCATGAAAAAATAAATTACTTTTTAAATACATTACTGGAATGCCAGTCAAAATAAAGTATAAGAAAAACCAGAAGCACTCAACTCAAACCACTTCTCCTTGCACTGCAGTTCTAATTATAATTTATATTCAGCTTTATTAAAGTACAAAGTAACATGCTGAAAGTAGAAATCTCTGTGATGCCCCCACTTGTAAAAATGTTTCTTATCCAAAAAAGACCTGCTGCCTGGCAACTTGTTTCATGGGGAAAACATGATCAAAGTAAAAAATGAAAAGCAAACAAGAAACAAGCTCAAGATACATTGCTTAAAGGATTACTGTACAGGTTATGGACCACATATGATTGGCATTCTGTTTAGTTTACGGGTAAAGTCTGTAGAGATGACTGGAAGTCTCCAACAAGTTTAATGAGCTTTTTAAAATAATGGAATCCTGTCCTTTAATACCCAAGGCTTATACATTATCTAGTCAAGTATTCTCTGCATGGCAACAGCAAAAAGGCTTTCAATGTTGGCAATTCTTTAACAGTATGCTTATTAAAGCTTACTTGCATCTTATGATCTCAGACAAGCTTACCTTATGGTCATTAAAGCATTGCTACTTAAACACAGAGCAACAGGCACTTTGAGTAATAAGCATAAATCTGAGTAATAAGCATAAATCAACAGTGCAAAAATATGACAGAAACCAGACCATTCTGCAAAATCAAGGACAGATGAAAAGCCACTGTAGTACTTGTGTCTACTTTGGATGGGGGGGGAACACACTGCATAACTACTCCTTGCCTTGCTTGGACACATCCAGAGTCACTACATGGGGGAGTGGGGTGCAACAAGTATGTCACAATTTGAAATGTCTCTGGCTGACTGTGATGGTCCTGACACATTTGTCATACCTCTCAACCTCAAGAGCAAGAAATCTGGACAAAGCCATACACAGAAGTGGGACAAAGGCCCAAAAATAAGGACAATTTTTAAATATTGCTCTAATAAACTTAAAAAGATAATAGAATAGGTCTTGCATTAGTATGAATTTTCTGAAGGGTATAAAATCTGAAATTGAACTGTCTGTCATTTTCTAACTTCAGTCTTTAGTGATTTGTCACTAATTTGCCAAAAAACACAATTTTATGAAAAATGGACCAAAAATGTGATGCAAAAATATAAAATAGACACACAATACAGCTGGGAACCTGTCAAAGAAGGGACACTTTAATATTAGTACTGCTACCTTGAGCAGCTGACAAAATAAAAGAATCTACATGCATTTCAAGTAATCTATAACTTTGATTATTACAGTTATTTCTTAATTGTAAACCCTCCATGTTTTCTTCCAAAATTGCTATTTTATGGTGGGATTTTTAGGGGAAGAACAACATTTTGAGCCAAAATCTGTGACAGTTGAGAGGTTGGCTATGCCTAATTCTATAAAGCAATTTATTTGCATGTACCTCTCAACCTATTAATGCAGTAAATCTGAACAGGGCCAAATATATTGGGGGCACATATAAACAGTACTAAAAATTGCTCTTGTATAAATTGAGACAGTTGATAGAACAGCTCTTACTTTAACATGCATTTTTCTGAAGGTTATGAAGTCTGAAACTCAGTGTATCATTATTTAGTGACTTAATTCCTAAATGATTTGCCAGAAAACTACAAATTTTATGAAGAACAAACCAAAAATAAGAAGCAAAAATCTATTCATTCTTTGAAAATCTGGACAGTTGGGAGGTATAGTTCAGCTGGGCCTGTCTGAGTTTGCTGCCCTTCCCCTGACAAAATCATGGTTGAATGGAGCCTCTGCAGCCATTCCAATGAACCATTACTTGGCTATTTCACTCCATTTACCATAAACACTAATGTGCATACTGCTTTACTTCTATGATGAGTTGGACTTCATTTGAAAGTTTTATTTTGTATTTTACAGCACAAACACTAAGTCATCTGCTAAACAAAGCAATGCAGTCTCACAATGAAAACTTAGCATTAAAACTTCTCTGCCCTTGAAACTCACATTCATTGAAACAGCATTGAAACCCACATTCAAAGAAAATACATTTTGCCAGTGGCAGATAAAGATTAATTTTGGGCTGTTTTCAAATCATAGGCCCCTTGCATATGAAACATACATGTGCTCTTTGATACACCTTCCTCATTGTACTAAAATTATATTCCTTGTACAATACAGTACAGTTGTTAGAGGGTGTTTTAAATTTGTTTTGAACATTTTTCCAGTAAGCAATGAAACAAAACGCATGCACCCATAATGGCAAAACTGCCCAGTTCAGAACATTTATCACAAAAAAGTCTACTCAGACTTCCACAGTCCACCATTATTAGTAAATATGCACAATTCTATAGTCCACCATTATTAGTAAATATGCACAATTTTACAGTCCACCATTATCAGTAAATATGCACAATTCTAAAGTCCACCTTTATCAGTAAATATGCACAATTCTACAGTCCATTATCAGTAAATATGCACAATCTCTGAAGTAAAAGTCATCTAAATAATTCCACATTAAAGAAATCTGTAACTAATGAAGAGGTTGCTGCTAGCAATCACCTTTATATTTCATGGTTTCATCGGAAAATAAAGTGTCTGTTGCCCCTCAGGAATAAATTGCCTATATTACATTAAAAAATGATAAGCTAGTAATAATATTGCAAGAGGAAATGGATGGCAAACTGATAGACTCATAGTATCTTCACCAAGGAGAACATTCTCAGTACGGCAGCATCCACCCCTTGTGGGAGTAGAACCCACAGTCTTCTGCATCAAAAGCAAGTACACAACCTATTGTGCTATTAACAAGGCAAAACACTAAACTTCTGTTCCCCTGCAGCTCTCAGCTCCTTGTAAAATCTACTCAATACTCAACTGCATCTCAACTTCGCAGCACAAGAAAACTGGAAAAAGCCAAAATGTATTGGGGGGGGTCAAAAGCCCAAAAACCAGGGACACATTAAACATTGCTTGTATAATCTTGGAACATTGCTAGAATAAAATGCTGTATTACCACCATACATTTTACTGCCAAGGTCCCTGAGCAAAACAGTCAGAGTAACATACCACTACGCCAAATCAGCTGCTTTGTAAAAGAGAGGAAGACTGAAACTTAAATGGCTATCATTTAGTGAATTCAGTTCTCACCATAGCTGTCAACCTCTTAGTACAAAACACCTGGACAAACCCAGTAATGAGGGAATACAGCCCTCAAACATATTCAGTGAATTCAGTTCTTGCCATAGCTGTCAACCTTAGCACAAAAACCTGGACGAAGCCAATAATGGGGGAATACACTCCCAAACATAGGAACACTTTTCAAATATTCATCTTATAAACTTAGAAAATTGTTAGAAGAAAGGTTGTGTTACTATGTATTCTGAAGAACATGAAGTCTGAAATTCAAATGCCTGTCAATTTTACTGCTGACAGAACAAAAACAATTTTCAGCAGAGACCCAGGGATTAATACTGCAGACATGTATTTGTAAAATGACAGGGCACCAGAGTAAATCCACACAAACACAGGGAGGAGATGCAGACTCCACACAGAAGGCACCCCAGCCAAGAATCAAACCAGAAAACCTATAGCTGTGAGGCAACAATACTACCACTGCACCATCAAATATGCAAGGAATTAAACATTCAGAAACCTGAAGTCTGAAATTCAAATGCCTGTCAATTTTATTTAACATTTGTTAATCAGGACAGTCTGACTTGGAACAAAAAAAAATTTTTCAGCAGAGGCCCAGGAAGAAATAATGCAGACATGTCTTTGTAACATGGGAGGACACAAAAGCAAACCCACACAAACAGAGGGAGAAGATACAGACCCCACAAAGAAGGCACCCCAGCCAAGAATCAAAGCTGAGAACCTACAGCTGTGAGGCAACAATGCTACCACTGCACCATCAAATAGCAAGCATTGCAATATTTACAAACCACAGATATTATGAGGAACAGATCAGATCAAATATGAGGCAAAAATCTGCAATTTTTTTTACAAATGGTGGTGGGTAGGGAATTCAGGTCTTTAACACCTGCATACAAGGTACAGGGTTCAAGCCTGAGGTATTCCCTACCACACACACACACACACACACACACACACACACACACACACACACACACACACACCCCTGTAGTAGCAAACCACAAAAACTAAATATACTGCACTGGGTTCCAAACCGTCATTATGAGAGTCCAATCAAGACAAAATGAAGTGTAGAAGAATAAAAATATTTCAATGCATTGGCTGCATGACAGCTTAATATCTAGATGGAAACAAAAAAGGTTGTGAGGCATGAAAAAATAAATTACTTTTTTTTAAATACATTAATGGAATGCCAGTCAAAATCAAGTATAAGAAAAACAAGCAGCACTCAGTTCAAACCAGTTCTTGCACTGCAGTTCTAATTATAATTTATATTCAGCTTCATTAAAGTAACAAGTAACATGCTGAAAGTAGAAATCTCTGATGCCCCCACTTGTAAAAATGTTCCTTATCCAAAAAAAGACCTGCTGCCTGACATCTACTTATTTCATGGGGAAAACATGATCAAAGTAAAAAATGAAAAGCAAACAAGAAATAAGCTCAAGATACATTGCTTAAAAGGATTACTGTACAGGTTATGGACCACGCTATTGGCATTCGGTTTACGGATAAAGCCTGCAGAGATGACTGGAAGTCTCCAAGTGTAATGAGACTCTTAATGTAATTCTGTCCTTTATTACAAATACTGGCATATGCATTTCAATACCCAAGGCTTATACATTCTCTAGTTAAGTATTCTCTACATGGCAACAGAAAGGCTTTCAATGTTGGCAATTCTTTAACAGTATGCATATTAAAGCTTACTTGCATCTTGCAATCTCAGCCAAGCTTACCTGATGGTCATTTATGTATTGCTACTTAAACACAGAGCAACAGGCACTTTGAGTAATAAGCATAAATCAACAGTACAAAAAATATGCAGAAACCAGACCATTCTGTAAAAATCAAGTAAAAATCAAGGACAGATAGTACTTGTGTCTACCTTGGATGGGTGGGATTCTCTGCACATTTACACTGCATAACTACTCCTTGCCTTGCTTCGACACATCCAGAGTCACTACATGGGGGAGTGGAGTGCAACAAGTATGTCACAGTTTGAAATGTCTCTGGCTGACTTGTGATGGCCCTGACACATTTGTCATACCTCTCAACCTCAGAGCAAGAAATCTGGACAAAACCATACAAAGAAATGGGACAGAGGCCCAAAAATAAGGACAATTTTTAAAATATTGCTCTTATAAACTTAGAAAGCTAATAGAGGTCTTGCATTAGTATGAATTTTCTGAATGGTATGAAATCTGAAACTCAAATGTCTGTCATTATTTTCTAACTTCAGTCTTTAATTATTTGTCACTAATTTGCCAAAAAAACACAATTTTATGAAAAATGGACCAAAAAATGTGATGTAAAAATATAAAATAGCAACACAATAGAGCTAGGAATCTGTCAAAGAAGGGACACTTTAATATTAGTACTGCTAACTTGATCAGCTGACAAAATAAAATAATCTACATGCATTTCTGAAATAAAAGTAAACTGATTATTACAGTTATTTCTTAATTATAAACCCTCCATGTTTTCTTCCAAAATTGCTATTTTGTGGAGGGATCATTAGGGGAAGAGCAACATTTTGAGACAAAATCAGGGACAGTTGAGAGGTTTGGCTATGCCTAATTCTATAAAGCAATTTATTTGCATGTACCTCTCAACCTGTTAATGCAATAAATCTGGACAAGGCCAAATATATTGAGGGAACATATAAACAGTACTAAAAATTGCTCTTGTATAAACTGGAACAGTTGATAGAACAGGTCTTATTTTAGCATGCATTTTTCTGAAGGTTATAAAGTCTGAAACTAGCGTGTCATTATTTAGTGACTTAATTCCTAAATGATTTGCCAGAAAACCACAAATTTTGAGGAACAAACCAAAAATAAGAAGCAAAAATCTATTCATTCTTTGAAAATCTGGACAGTTGGGAGGTATAGTTCAGCTGGGGCTGTCTAAGTTTGCCGCCCTTCCCCCTCACAAAACCATGGTCGAATGGAGCCTCCCTGCAGCCATTCCAATGATCCATTACTTTGCTATTTCACTCCATTTACCATAAACACTAATGTGCATACTGATTTACTTCTATGATGATTTGAACTTCATTTGAAAGTTTTATTTTGCATTTTACAGCACAAACACTAAGACATCTGCTAAACAAACTTGGTATTAAAATTCTCTGCCCTTGAAACTCACATTCATTGAAACAACATTAAAACCCACATTCAAAGAAAAATACATTTTACCCGTGGCAGATAAAAATTAATTCTGGGCTGCTTTTAAATCATAGGCCCCTTGCAGATGAAACATACATGTGCTCTTTGATGCACATTCCTATTGCTTTGAACATTTTTTCAGTAAACAATGAAACAAAACTGCCCAATTCAGAACATTTCCATCATAAAAGTCTACTGAAACTTCTACAGTCCACTATTATCAGTAAATATGCACAATTCTACAGTCCACCATTATCAGTAAATAATATGCACAATCTCTGAAGTAGTAAAAAAGTCATCTAAATAATTCCACATTAAATAAATCTGTAACTAATGAAGAGGTTGCTGCTAGCAATCACCTTTATATTTCATGGCTTAACCGAAAAATAAAGTGTCTGATGCCCCTGAGGAATAAATTGCCTAAATTACATTAAAAATAAGCTAGTAATATTGCAATAGGAAATGGATGGCAAACTGATAACAGGCTCATAGTTAGTATCTTAACTTTCAGTACAGCAACATTCACCCCTTATGGGAGTAGAACCAACAACCTTCTGCATTAAAAGCAAGTACACGACCTGTTGTGCTATTAGCAATGTGAGCCGACTTAGCATAATCAGCACTAAACTTCTCTTCCCCTGCAGCTCTCAGCTCCTTGTAAAATCTACGCAATACACAAAGTCTGGAAAAAGCCAAATTTATTGGGGTGGGTCAAAAGGGCAAAAACCAGAGACACATTAAACATTGCTTGTATAATCTTGGAAAGCTGCTAGAATAAAATGCTGTGTTACCACCATACATTTTACTGCCAAGGTCCCTGTGCAAAATAGTCAGAACAACATACCACTATGCCAAATCACCTGCTTTGTGAAAGAAAAATGCTGTGTTACCACAGTACATTTTACTGCCAAGGTCCCTGTGCAAAACAGTCAAGAGCAACATACCACTACACCAAATCAGCTGCTTTGTGAAAGAGAGGAAGACTGAAACTTAAACGGCTATCATTTAATGAATTCAGTTCTCACCATAGTTGTCAACCTCTTAGCACAAAACACCTGGGCAAACCCAGTAATGAGGGACTACATCCCTCAAAGATATTCAGTGAATTCAGTTCTTGCCATAGCTGTCAACCTTAGCACAAAAAACCTGGACAAAGCCAATAACGGGGTATTACAGTCCCAAAAATAAGGACAAATTTCAAATAGTCATAAACTTAAAAAATTGCTATAATAAAAGGTTGTGTTACTATATATTTATTGCTAGAATAAAAAATTGTTTTACTATGTATTTTCTGAAGAATATGAAGTCTGAAATTCAAATGCCTGTCAATTTTACTTCTTATGGAACAAAAACAATTTTCAGCAGAGGCCCAGGGAGAAATACTGTAGACACATATCTTTGTAAAATGGCAGGACACCAGAGCAAATTCACTCAAACACAGGGATAAGATGCAGATTCCACACAGAAGGCACCCCAGCCAAGAATCAAACCAGAAAACCTATAGCTGTGAGGCAACAATACTGCCACTGCACCATCAAATATGTAAGGAAGTAAACATTCAGAAACCTGAAGTCTGAAATTTAAATGCCTGTCAATTTATTAATCAGGACAGTCTGACTTGGCACAAAAAAAAAATTCTCAGCAGAGGCCCAGGAAGAAATAATGCAGACATATCTTTGTAACATGGGAGGACACAAAAGCAAACCCACACAAACACAGGGAGAAGATACAGACCCCCCCCCCACAAAGAAGGCACCCCATCCAAGAACCAAACCCAAGAACCTACAGCTGTGAGACATCAATGCTACCACTGCACCATCAAATTTCAAGCATTGCAATATTTAAAAAACACAGATATTATGAGGAATAGATCAGATCAAATATGAGGCAAAAATCTGCAATTTTTTTACAAATGGTGGTGGGTAGGGAATTCAGGTCTTTAACACCTGCATACAAGGTACAGGGTTCAAGCCTGAGGTATTCCCTACCACACCACCATGAGTCTAATCACCAGTACATCCCACCTGAGGCATTTTCTCACACACACACACACACACACACACACACACACACACACACACACACACTCCACTTACCTGGTCCTGTAGTAAATCCAAATCCCTGTCCGCAAAACCACCATACATCCAGTAAGTAAATCCCGACGAGACTGCAGCAGAAATCCCGCGCAAATCTGACCCTGCCCGTCGCGAGATCTTCCCCTGCAGCAAACTCCAATCCAATCCAGATCCTTCCCCTGCAGCAATCTCCAATCCAATTCAGATCCTTCCACTGACTGCCGACATTGCAGTCCGACCCCGACGCATTTCCCCAGTGAGTTCCCAGGCAGTCTATGCAGTTTAAAACTGCATAGACTTGTGGGAGCGCTCCTGTCTATGATTCTCAATCAGGACTGCTGTGCACATGCTCCATGAGCTAGACTGTCTCAGCAGCAGTGCTCATGTGCGAAGTCCGCGAAATTTAAAATATTTTTTTCTTTTTAGTTTTTATTTTCTCAGTAGTTTGAAGTTGAGGGGGCTGCAGTCCAGCAGTCCGATAGCACGAGCCGCCCCTGCCTTTGGCAATGCCTCCTGTTTTAGACATTGTTAATGTGTTCTCAGAATCAAGCATGGCTCCTGATTCCCTGCTACGGCTCCTAGTAAGCCAGACAGATATTACAGGGTTCCTGACTCCCACAAATTTCTTTTCAAAAATCCTGCTGCTGATCCTGAGACTATCTCTCTGGGTCCCAAGGGTGTAAAGGCTTCTACAGCCAAAAATCCTACCCCTTCTGATAGAGATTCCAGGGCGCTGGATAGATGGGGTAAGAAGGTTTATACGTCTGCAACCTTGGCAATTAGGGCTTTAAACTGCCAGTTTCATATGCTTAAATATCAACAGCATGTTATGGGCTTACTGAAACAGAAAATGATGTTGATTTCTGATTGTGTGGAAAATAAAGAGTTACAGGATTTATTGCATTCAGCAGAACAGGTTGGAAAGCATACTTTGCAATGTAGTTTTGATTCCTTGGAGGCCTCTTGTAGGGCTGCCGTTACTGAATCTGTGATAAGAAGGCATGCCTGGCTCAAGGAGCAAAATCTGCCTGATCATGTTAAAGCTAAATTGTTGGATGCCTCTTTGCAGCATGATACTCTGTTTGGTAATAAGGCAGAAGAGGTTTAAAAAAAATGTAAGACAAAGCTAAATCTATGCAAACTGTAAAAGATTTCTTGCAAGTGCAGCCACCCAGGTTTAGTAGGCACTGGCCTACTAAAAACTGGTCCTTTCCTGTGTCCCAACAGAGCCACTCAGAGCAAACACAGGCGCTCAAAAGGCTCCATATATCAATCATAGGAGTCTTACAGGTCAAAGCAATGGGGTGCCTCCACCTCCAAATCTGGAGGTAACAAAGCACAACCCTACAGTAAGTAGTCTCAATGACTTTCCTCTACCATCTCCAAGCACTTATCTTTTGGCAGCCCCCTTGGGGGGGAAACTAGCACTTCATGCTCAAAATTGGCAGTTAATAACCCAAGTTGGTATTAAACATAGTATCCCAGGGGTACAGATTTCATTTCCATACTTTGCCAATCCCAAATGGATGGCCGGATCTGCCACAAAACCAGTGGGCAGAGGCCCAGAAACAAGTTATGTCCCTAATGGATATGGGGGCTATTCAACCGGTACCAGAAAAGGAAAAAGGACAAGGATTTTATTCAAGACTGTTCCTGGTACCCAGAAAAGACAATTCATGGCGTCCAATACTGGACTTATCGATTCTGAACACGTTCCTGGACATTCCAAAATTCAAAATGTTGTCTTTACAATGCTACTGCCTATGCTAGGCAAGAATGCTTGGTTAGTAACGCTAGACTTAAAAGAGGCATACCTGCATATCCCAATAAGGGAGTCTTACAGAAGGTACCTCTGCTTCAAAGCAGGTTTTTTGCATTACCAATTCTCTGCACTGCCCTTTGGTTTATCTACTGCGCCCAGGGTCTTTACAAAGTGCCTGGCACAGTAATTGCATTTTGCAGACAAAGAAACATTCAAATTTGTCCTTATCTGGATGATTGTCTCATTCAGGCAGAGGACAAGGACACTCTTCTTCAACATCTGACGTTTGTAAAAAGGCTTCTAGCATGCCTAGGGTACACCATAAATGAAAAGAAATCACAACTGGTACCCTCTCAAATAATTACATTCCTGGGTGCAAGCTTGAATATAACTGCCCAGATGGCTTACCTAATGCCAGACAAACAAATACAATTGACAACATACTTCAATCAAATGGCAACAAAAACCCAGTTATCTGCAAGACAAATTCTTCAGGCTTTGGGGCTCATGGCATCCTGCATTCTACTAATTCCATATGCGAGACTGCATATGAGGAAACTTCAATGGTACCTAAAAAGTTTATGGAGTCAACATTGTCATAGCCTGGAAACAATGATTCCTCTCCTTCCCTGCCTACAACAGGAGTTTTTTTGGTGGGCAAAGACATGTCATCAAAACAAGGGACTGTCATTCACTCTACCCCCTGCCACCCAAACCCTAACTATAGAAATATCAGACTATGCTTGGGGGGCCCACCTGGCAGGGAGATAAATTCAGGGCAAATGGACCCCAAACCAAATGCATCTGTATATCAACCAGAAAGAAATTCTAGCTGTTCAGAATGCTCTGACAGCCTTCAAGGACTTACTTCATCCAGGACAACTACTGATAAAGACAGACAACACCACAGTTATGTGGTACATAAACAAGCAGGGAGGTACCCATTCCTTCCCCCTTTGCAGACTAGCCATGGCCTTGCGAAACACAGCCTTGACTTACCAAATACATCTTCAAGCTCAATTCCTGCCAGTTAAGCAAAATACTCTGGCAGATGACCTAAGCAGAACTCTTATGGACCCACACAAATGGAAACTGGATCCACAAATCTTCAGCATGTTAACACAGAAATGGGGAAGCCCAGACATAGATCTATTTGCCTCTCCCCAAAACTATCAGTTGGACAAATTCTGCACAAGAACTCATCACAAAAAAGCATGGAAAGTGGATGCTCTATCCTTCAGCTGGAAAAACCTATCAGTCTATGCCTTTCCCCCTCTGCCTCTACTCTCCAAGGTCTTACTAAAAGTCAGACAGGAAAAACCAAAAATGATTCTAATTGCTCTGGACTGGCCTCACCAACACTGGTACCTGCTTCTAAGGAATATGTCACACTTTCCTCCGTGGTACTTGCCTCAAACACCTCATCTACTGTCTCAGCAAAACTATCAAATTCTGCACACTCAGGTCCAAACTCTGAATCAAGATGAAAACTCCAAACCGAATAATTTTGGATGCGAGTTCCAGCCTTCCTGGAAACAGTTAACAGCTGACAAGCGAACCGAACCAAACGGTCTTAGGTTTGAAAAAGGTTCTACGGTAATCCAGTATTCAAGAACCACCGAAAAACAGCTTGAACACAAACTACTGATAAACGAACCAAACCAAACTGCCTTTAGGTTAGAAAAAGTTCTCCAGTAGTCAAACGTTTCCAAAATAACGATTTATTGATGAAGTAAAACCAAAACAGGAACTGCTCACAAGACAGCTTCTAACACAAACTGCCAACACAAACTGCACGATCTACCTAGGTTTCATCCGTAGACTTCTTCAGAATCCAAACTCTGAATCTTGCAGCATGGCTAATCAACTAATTATTCAAACCACATCTCTCAGTAAACCTGTGATGGATGTCATTTTGGAAGCCAGAAGGCCTAGTATTAGAAAATCTTATGCTGATAAATGGAAGAGATTCTGTGCTTGTCACCAAGCACAAGGAATAGACCCAGCAAGGCCCAATAGTCCTCAGACTTTACAATACTTAACTGAGATGCTTGACAAGGGCCTATCCTTTTCTTCAATAAAAATCCATGCCTCTGCCATCTCAGCTCATTACAACACAGAGCCTCCCCTCTTTTCTCATCCACTGCTAAAACAGTATCTCAGAGGGGCCAAAAAATTAAGGCCTCCCAGGAGAGCACCAACTCCTGCATGGGACCTCAATTTTGTGCTGGAAAAACTTACCCTGCCTCTTTTTGAACCAGCAGCTACTGCGGATATAAAATTTCTATCTTGGAAAACAGCTTTTCTTTTGGCAGTCACTTCAGCTAGAAGGGTTTCGGAATTACAGGCTCTCATGGCAGTGGAGCCTTTCATTATATTTTACCCGGACAGGGTGGTCCTTAGGACCAACCCTTCCTTTATGCCTAAAGTGGTATCCAGTGTGGCTCTTAACCAGACCATTCACCTGCCAACTTTTTTCCCAAATCCGCAGAACAAGGGGGAGTGGATTCTGCATTCATTGGATGTACACAGACAACTAAGATTCTACTTAAACAGGACAAAATCTCTAAGAAAGTCCGAGCAACTACTGGTAGTAATTGCTGCAGGATCAGAGGGGAAGGCTGTATCGAAGCAGACTATTTCTAAATGGATAAGCCGCTGCAGTTTGTTTCTGCTATTTGCACCATGGTAAACCTGTGCCCAAGGGGATCAGATCCCATTCCACCAGGGCTGCCTCTACTTCAGCAGCTTTTCTCAGAGGGGTCCCAACCAAAGACATTCTAGAAGTTGCTACTTGGAGCTCTGTTCATACGTTTACAAAGCATTATCATTTACCTCTCTTCTCTAAATCTAGGGCAGGCTTTGCCACTGCAGTCCTGCAGGGCCTTATAGCTGCTCCTAATGCTGTTTAGTTCCATCCTCCCATCCATAGCTTTGGGATTCTACCCAAATGTAATGACTGCAACAGTTAAACACGAAGAACATAGTACAGTTGTGTACACTTACCATAAATGTAGATGTTCGAGTGTATTCATTGTTGCAGTCTGGGTTACCCACCCACCATCCCCCATTCTATACCTTTTCTTTCTTGCACTATACTCAAAAGCCTTTGTGGTGTATTTGCTTTTAGTTGAAGGTAAATTTTATGTTTCTAAGGTGCATTTATAGATATATTTACAATTTATTTATATATTTTTGCTCCCCATTTGGGGGGCACCTGACATCTGGGGCAAGAAAAACTGATTAAAATGGCGTTGGCTGCATGTTTTATACCCCTGATGACCTGACGTCATGGAAGAGGAGACAGCAACCGTCGCAGGACACAAGACTTTGTTATTCAGGTCGACTGAGGGCAACCTGCCAGCAGATTACCCAAATGTAATGACTGCAACAGTGAATACAATCGAACATCTACATTTATGGTAAGTGTACACAACTGTACTTTTCTCCACTTAATAGAATGTCCTCTTTCCCCATTAAGTCAATGTAATCTTGAGCAATTATTTATTTTATACAATAAAAATGAATTGTAACGAGTTTCTTATGTCCAGTTTAATATGAATTTTCATGCTGATAATAATAATAATATGAAATCATCTCAAATAGATGACACATATTTAAATATTGTATGGAATAATTTTCCATGGAGAAATACTGTATATTCACAGCTGTGTCATGACCTTGCCTGAGGTAATATGAATTTTCATCAGAAAGAGAGTGCAAAACTAGTTAATCTCACTAGGGAACTAGAATAGTCTGTATTAGAACAATGCATACATATTCCTTTATTTTTATCTACATTTATTCATTGTAACACTCAAAGAAGATATTTGAAAATATTAATCTGCCTAATGCTATGCTTTAAACTGAATCATTTGCATAGTGTGTGACAGGCAAAGAGCTGATAGGCAGTGTTTGTTAACAGAGCTCATTGTGTGGAAAGTAACGTGCCCTGCAGCCTACTTTGGAAATATATTGTCAGGCTAGTATAATTTGATACTGTCATTAGGAAATCAAAGGGAATGTGCATCTCTTTTAGGATGGATGAAGTTGCAGTGTACTACAAGGGTTAGAAAAGTCAGATTCAGTTTGAGAAGTGCAAGACCTTGAACATGGATTTAAAGTACAGGATGGTGACAATGTATTAGGTATGTCTCTGCAAATATCAAGCTGTTTATTGGTATGTTGGTCTGTGTCCCTTTCTTTTGTCTATAAGTCAGTCCTCCTCTCTACTTCTTGTCATGCTAATGCGCAAGAGAAATTGAGTAGGAGCATAATTCTTCTTCTTCATCTATCGGCTTTTCCCTGTTAAGGGTCGCCACAGTGGATCACCTGTCTGCTCATGACTGGCAGTAGAGTTTTACGGTGTGGAGTTGCCAGCCTGGCACCCAACCTTCCACAGAAGGCACACACATGCACACACTCGTGCTTAGGGCCAATTTAGAGTGTCCAATCCACCTACAGCATGTCTTTGGGATGTGGGAGGAAACTGAGTAGGTGTATAATATAAATCAATAAATTCCAAAATGTTGAATGTTTCAAAAATTGTTATGTAGGAATAAAGGCCTAATACTGTGATGACATTTTAGAGAGTAAGAGAGAGTGAAGTTGATGCAGCAAAATTCCTGAGCATATGGTGTGTTGAAACAAAGTGAGAAAATACACTGCACATTTTTAACCCACCATTATGAAGCATTTCCATTTTATGGGTAATTTATGTATCTTTTATGGTACCTAGAGAAAGGAAGGATTGTTCATGTCTTGATACAACCACACACACACACACACACACACACACACACACACACACACACACACACACACACACACAAGTTCTGCATCTTCCCAAGACTGCCATATCAGAACTCTATTCTGATACTTTTGTTTTAATCAGAATAAAAATAAAAACAAAGGCCACAACTAAAGAGAAGCAAAGCTTTTAATTTGTGAGCACTTTCGTTCACAAAACTTACAATGAACTTCTTCAGGCACAATCAAAAGGACAACCCCTCCTTAAATACATCTAAAAGTTACATGACTAAACATTTTAAAATGTCACATTTAAGAATCTTTGTCATGAATTCAAAAAATAAAAACAAACATTAAACTTTCATTAATAGAGCTTCTGCATCCCTAATAAACCAAAAGGCTTAATATATTTATAATTAAGTCAGTGTTAAATTTTTTAATCTCAACAGACACATGATGGAACATTGGTCATTTAATCCATGGAAACTAGGTCAATATATTCAACAACAGTTGCCAACACAACTCTTGCTTTTCAAGCTGCAGGGATGTATGACCTCCCCTATATCTTTGTAATACTTGCTCTATCACTCTAAACTTAAAATAGTGATCTGGGTGGTCTCTTATATATGTCTTGCTAAGGCATTATTTTCCTTGTTTTTTCTATATTATAAGTATGCTCATAGATTCTTTCTTTAATTTTACGGTCTGTCTTTCCGGCATAAAATCAAGAGCATACTTGGCATTTAGCTAAGTAGACCACACTTCTCGTATTACAGTTAAATTTCCCTTTTGTAAAAAAAAATTGGTAATTGAACTAACTTCGTAATTATTCCCATTTTTATTATTGTTATCTATGCTGTTAATCGTTAAGCTATCTCCCAGGGTATCAGACGTATTAATTATTAATGCTGCTACCGCCAAGATAGATTCTTTTAGAATTGGTGCAAAATGCCCTTCATTTCTCTTTGTTTTTACTTCTTCTATAAGTTCCTGAAGGGCGGTGGTGGTGCTGCGGTAGCGTTGTCGCCTCACAGTAAGACATTGTCCTGTTCAATTCTCAGCTAAAGCGTCTTCTGTGTGGAGACATGCGTGAATGGGCATACCTTTGTTGAAAGTTGTGCGTCAAAGCTGGCAACTCGGTACGTAAAAATCTACTGCCAATTATTAGCGGACCGGAGTTCCACTGTGGCGACCCCTAAGCGGGAAAACCCGAAAATACAATAACAACATAAGTTCCTGAAGTAGGCATTCTGGATATCCTCTTTTAATAAACATTTGTTTTAAATTTTCACATTCTAAGAGAAATTCAGACATAAGGGTGGTCATTCAAGAATTGAATGTTAGCACCAACTTCCTAAAATTTACTTTTAATTTTGAGGAAGAAAGTATTTCATACTTGGACGTAAAATTAAAGAAAGATAAAAGTAAGGCATGCTTTGTTTCAAACATTTTTTTTAAATTCATTTCTGCACTATTCAAGTTGCCACACAACTCATCAGAAAGGATTATTATTAAAGGACAATTAGTCAGGTCAGCAAGAATGACTAAGAGATGAAAGATTAGAAAAAGCAAGGGAAATAATGCCTTAGCAAGACATATAAGAGAACACCCAGATTACCATTTTAAGTTTAGAGTGATAGAGCAAGTATTACAAGGATATAGGGGAGGTCATACATCCCTGCAGCTTGAAAAGCAAGAGTTGTGGTGGCAACTGTTGTTGAATGCACATAGTTTCTCTGGATTAAATGACCAATGTTCCATCATGTGTCTGTTGAAATTAAAAAATTTAACACAGACTTAATTATAAATATATTAAACCTTTTGGTTTATTAGGGATGCTGAAGCTCTATTAATGAAAGTGTAATGTGTGGTTTTACTTTTTAAATTTATGATGAAGATTCTTAGATGTGAGTAGATAATTTTAAAATGTTTAGTAATGTGACTTTTAGATGTATTTGAGGAGGGGTTGTCCTTTTGATTGTGTCTGAAGAAGTTCATTGTGTGTTTTATGAACGAAAGCACTTGTGTGCATTAAAGGCTTTGGTTCTTTTTAGTTGTGGCCTTTGTTTTTATTTTTATTCTAAGTTTAATTTGTATTGCTCAAGTTTTGATTACTTTTGTTTTAATATTTTATCTTAGTTGGTACCCTACTCTAGGAGATAAAACATGTTTCTATTGTATGCTTCAGTACCTCAGCAATCTTTCTTTTATTGTATGCTGAAGAGCTAAAATAACACAAAAAAATGTTCTTCATGTTTTAGTGGTGACTGCTTTTTTTGGCTTGACTGCATTACAAGTATTATTCTTCGTGCATTTCTGAGCTAGTGTGCAGAACCAAGTTTTTATGAATAATTTGCTCATCTCCTATGATGGCCTCATTAACATAGGTTTGTAAGTATGTGCTACTCCTTGTGGGCTCTTATTTTCATGTTTGGAAGTCTGCTTCATCTTTCTAAGATGGGACAGATAGGCTGGCTGCTGACCTGTAGAGGAGACCGACCTATGGATGGCAGCTTATCCACTGGATTGAAAGGCAGATGGGGCTGCCATATTGTTGCCCATCTTCACTCACATTCTGTGGTTTATTGTTGTGGCATAGATGAACTTAAGTAATTGTGTTTTATAACAAATTTCTTTTTAATTTGACTGAAATTTTGGTGCAGAATTAAAGATTTTAAGACCTTCAAACACACAAATGCTGTTAGTTATTAAAATTTAAAATGGTGACAAGCAGGCAGAAGAATTAGTCATTCTGGAACCACAGTTAGAGCAATGAACTGCTTTGCTTATATTCGACTTCACAGCCCAGAGAGAATTATGCAAACACCTTTTTTTTTTCTCATTAACATAAAGAGGGCACCATAATTCTAAAGTAAACAGAAACCTGCTAAACACCTAGTTTATTTCCTCAAAGAAGGAGCATGATGTAAAACATTTGCATGCAGTAGCTCTGACTCACAGTTTCTTACAACATGTGAGTTTATCATATAAGCTGTCCATTATTTGGTAGGCTGCTACCTTCACACAAAGCTACTTATTGACTGATGCACTTTTTACTGTGAAAAACATATTATGGTGTTTCTGACTGAAATGTCTTATGCGCATTGCAGATTAAAGGAGTTTTGTTGCACTGAAAAGTACACATCTTAGTCAGAATAAAAGGTTTATGCTAATATTCAGATGGGGACCGTCTTAAAACAATATGGTTTGTTAACCGCAAAATTAAATTAGAATGAGTTAGAGTATAAATGACACAGAGTGTATTAAAGAATTTAGTATTAAAACACCATTAGCACTTTTCTTAAAAACCAAAAATATCAATTAGAAACGCAAGATAATACTGATCCTGGGAACTATCGCCCTATTAGCCTGACGAGCCTGGTTTGCAAGGCCAGACATTGGTAACCCCCAAACTCTGGATCCTACCCAGTTCGGGTTTGTGAAAGGCAGATCATGCCTTCTGAACCTGATTGACTTCTTTGAGGCAGTCACCAAAGCCGTAGATGTGGGTAAGGTGGTTCACACAGCCTATCTTGACCTCGCCAAGGCTTTCAACACCAACCCCATTCTGGAATTATAGCTAAACTCACTAAACTAGGTATAAATCCCTATGTCACAAGATGGGTTGCCAACTGTTTCACTGACAGAACTCGCACTGTAAAAGTTGCACACTCCAAATCTGGCCTCAAACCAGTGACAAGTGGAGTACCACAGGGTTCAGCCCTGGGATCTCTCCTGTTTGGTACCTACTTCTCTGAAGTACAGGCTAACACAGAAGGCCTCTGGCTAACAAAGTTCGCAGATGACTGCAAACTAGGAGCCATAGTCGAGTCCCCAAATGATCTGGAAATCCTACAGAAGGGCCTCGCTGAGAGAGATGCCTGGTGTCAGAGCAATGGCCTCAAGCTCAATGCCAAAAAGTGCATTGTCATCCCCTTTGGTAAAAACTCTGTACCCATAAACTACTACATAGACAGCAGTCTACTTAACACCGAATGTGTGATAAGAGACCTTGGGACTCAGGTGGACAGTAGTCTGACCTTTGATAGTAACATTGCCACAGTAGTCAGGAAGTCCTTCTACACGGCACACCTCATCATAAAAGGGTTCTTATCCAGGAAAAAAAGAGGTCATTGTTCCCTTCTACTCGACACTCATTAGACCCATTGTAGAGTACAATGCCCCTTTTGGAATGTACCTCACAAGACATCTGCAGCAGCTGTAAAGGCCACAGAAGTACCTCACAAAGAGGATTACTGGCCTCAAACAGATGCCCTACACTGACCATCTCAAAAAACTCCAGCTTTACTCCATAGCATATCGCCTACTCCGAGGTGATCTCTGCCTAACATATAAAGCTATGTCAAACCTAGAGCTGTTGGACATGCTACACCTAAAGAAATTCTAATCCCTCCAAGCTACACACTCTAGGGACCTAAACCTTGTCACCACAATAAACAGGACATGCTGGAGGGATAGATTCCTGTCCCAGAGACTTCCCATACTCTGGAACAGGCTACCCATCTATGTCAAGCAAAGTTCTTCATTAGCACTCCAAGAAAAATCTTGATGAGTGGGTGGGAAATAGGAAATACACCCCAGGGATCACTTCTGTGTTTCTGCTCAACAGTTGCACAGGAAAATAACTTTCTTGGGTGGCGTAAGCCAGGGCACCTTGTTGGCTAGGCTTACGTAGGCCCTCAGGCCGATAGCCTAGTACCTACCTATGAACCTATGAAAAGCAGTGAAAGTGACATTTAAGAATGTGCACGTGTCACCTGTAAAATGAAATTACTAAAGATGCTGCATACTTATATATTACACAGCGATAGATGATGGACCTGAGTGGGATATAATAAATACAGAAATGTACCACGGTCCCTTTACAAGGAAATTAGTAGAGTATTGCAAACACTAAGAACTAATAAAGGAAAAGAGCCTTTAGTGCACACCAGTTTTTAAAATTAAATAACTAAATAAAATAAACAACATACTGTTATACCTAATCTGTTTCTGATTAGCTTACCAATAGAAACAACAGAATGAATAAATTAAGGGCAGACTGCATATTTTCCTTTTACAAAAATAGGAAGCAACAGAAAGTAGGTTTTGCATTTTGGATTGATTTTTAATAAGTAATACAAAGAAGAACTTCTAAACCGGATTATGGTAGAATATTGGATTTAAATTGAATTACCGAAGCTGATGTAATATCTAGAAAGATGCTGGAAGATTTAGAGAAGATGTGGGTAACTATTTTTTTCAGTAACTTGATGACAATTTAATGACACAGCAACCTGGAAAAACAGAGGTATCCACAACACCCAGTGTAAAACTGAAAAGGATTCTGTGTTTCTTGTACAAATCACATAAGATAAGGTGAAATGTAAGCTTTACAGCAAGGCATAGAAATGACACATTCTTGTCCAGAATACTTGCATACTGATACTAAACAGGTGTCGTTTGCATCACACTCAAGATTAACCTACACTTTACAAAAGTAAACTGGTTTAGAAATCACCGACCCAGTAATCATATTCACCAGAAGACTCAGAAAAATAATCATAAATAACTTACATACCCATTTTATGACATCAGTGATGCTGTTATTACCTAATGCTTGTTGATTTTCATTTGGTTTGAGAAAAGGTGCCACGGTGGGCTGCTTTCAAGACAGTGGAGAAGTGTCTGATAACTGCACATATTATATATACTAGGAGAAGTAGCTGTACCTCTTCAGAGTCCTGTAAAGCTATGATGTTAGCCCATCGAGTCCAAGTGGCCTTGTATGTCTTAGTCAGAAATCATCAGTTCCAATCATAGTGCATGCCTAATACCATAGCTATGGGCAGAACCAGATTTAGAAGTGCAGCTTGAGAGAGGTATACTATTATCTTCAGTGAGCTTACACAGAGGTTGCACGTTGAAAAATTATACTTATATAAGCAAATGTGACACAGTAGGACAGTTAATTTTACCAATACCTGCATATTTACAAACAGCCATTCTTGGAGTAGCCCTGTGTGAGATATACTTTGAACTCACTAGGTAGTAAATTCTTATTTTCAGAGGCAATAGTATAACCTTATTGTCTTAATTCTCCAAGGCTCTTCATAGGCATAGTGAGGATGCCATATAAATTCATACTTAACATGCTTAGGCAGCATTTCCAAGTGATACAACTTTTCTTTTACAGACGCAGTATCCATTGCTTTTCCTCTTACTCTTGGTGTCCTCTCAAATATTGCTCCCACTGTAATGTTTTTGAATGTCCTATAGAATTTGGTGGCAATAGTTGTTCAGCCATGCCTTAGATACATATTGTGTAGCAAACCCTTTACACTGTGAATTTTGCAAGTACAGCAAGTTCATCCTCTACATAAACATTATCTCCTTGTCGTAGCCATGGTGACTAGAATAGGCCTAAGTTTAATGGTCACTGAGCACTCCTCTGGCAGTGAAGCAGAAGATGAGCTCTTAGGCCATGCTTTCAGTTTATTGGTCCACCTTCATCATCTTCCCCACTTATGGTGACAAGTTATGCAGTGACAACACAAGCTATCATCAAAAATGAGGTCTTTTGGTCATGTGATTGTGTCCTGACCCTTACCCAGTGTGAACTGGAACTGAAACATTAGGTCATATTTTATAACCAGGGGTATTTTCAGCTTTGACAATACCTGTAATTTCCACCAAAAATGTGTCATGTTGCGTTTTATGTACTGCAAGGCAGGGAAATAGATTAAAGTTGTGAGACAGCTCAGCTGTGATGTCACACACATGATAACATGGCATCTGGATGAGTCTGTTTGTAATGCAAGTGTACTGATGTCATCTAACTCTTCAACATGTTCTTTCACTGAATAACTTTGGTTCATGGTTGCAGCATCATCTTATTTTTTTGTGTTTGTAAATGGCTGAAATGAAATCTTAATGTGAAGAATGCTATTTGGTTTTATATTTTACAGTGTGGGTTTCTTCCTTTGATAATGCATCTGGTACAAGAATGATGATATCAGATTATTTTGACAGCAAACTGTAGCGTGTTTGAATCCAGCAATCTCCAAGTATAAAGTCTATCTAATTTACGTAGCCAGGAATATTCTCTTTAGTGTGAATGTTGTTCACACAAACATTTTAGTTTGTAACCAGACATCCACTAAAAAATTATGCAGAAGACAAAATAATGCTTGTAAACCTTCCTACTTGTCACAAATGCTGTGTAGAGTCTTAAATGATGACAGAAGTTGCTAGAGCAGTGATTTTCTTTGTCTGTTTTGCAGGTTCATTACAGTCACCACTATGACTGATGTGGACTATGATTATCTAATTAAGCTCCTGGCCCTGGGGGATTCTGGAGTTGGAAAGACAACCTTACTGTATAGGTACACAGACAATAAATTCAACCCCAAATTTATCACGACAGTGGGAATCGATTTTCGGGAAAAAAGAGTGGTGAGTTTTGTTTCATTTATCTTAAGCTAGTAAGGTCCAGTCGTGCTGTCATTTTTTAGATTGCTAGTAATTGTGTAACAGTCTAACTTCTGATTGGACTTTCATCTTCTTCACCTGTGGGACTGACTGACACATGTTTTTATTGGCCTATATAACTTTCCTAGACTTAGTCCCTCCATTTTATTCACAATCGTCAGTTCTAATTGCCCCTGACTACATCTCTTCAGCTGATTGTTGGAGCTGGTTGCTGAATAGAATTGCATTGGCAGTTTTATCTCCCTGACAATTCCTGCCATCCTGCCCCTGCTTAGGGGTCACTAGATGCTGTCCTGTTTGGAGCCTAATTTTCTGGTTTCCTTTGATTTTTATACTGTGGATGCTCCAACTTGCAGGCTTTTGAGATTTGTACAGGTGGCCCTTGTCAATAATGATTATGTGTAAGAGGGAAAGGTAAGGCATCCTGGAAAAGTTTTTCAGACCAAACTGACTAGCTACCTGGCAGTCTTACTCCTGGAAGTGATGGAGATGGACCTGACAAAGCAGATCTATCATTATAGTAAGGATGTAACTTTTGCATATTTTGCTAGACTTTTCTTCTATTACAGTTACTCAGTATTCTGTCATATTATAAATTTCTGGTCTGGCATGATAAACACTGCAAGTTGAGGTTAGTAATGCTTATCAGATTAACCCATTATCTGTTTACTTATTGATATACAAGAACCACAGGAAGGCCTTGATATTACTACAGGAACTCGAGGATAGTGCTGACCAAGAACTACAGATAGACAATAAATATTTTGTTTGTAAGCAACATATCTATAGGTCTAACCAAAACAGAAGACCAAATATAACCAGTGATGTAAAACAACATGGTGGACTTTGCTTCTTAATGACATTTTAGATGGAATATACCAGATATAGTAAGACATTAAAAAAAATATAGTGGCCATAGATGTAACAACCAACATCTGATGATAAAGTCTTGAAAGCAATATACAAAAAGTACAACAACAACATTTTAGATGGAATATACCAGATATAATAAGACACTAAAAAATTAGTGGCCATAGATGCAACAACCAACATCTGATGATAAAGTCATGAAAGTAGTATACAAAAAGTACAACATTTTAGATGGAATAAATCAGATATAATAAGACATTAAAAAAATTAGTGGCCATAGATGTAACAACCAACATCTGATAAAGTCTTGAAAGTAATATACAAAAAGAACAAAAAAAAACATTAATACTACTTTGTGAGTAATGGGTGCATCCTTTGCATTTTTCCTCAGAAATTTGTATTTCTGTCTGCAAAAGTGCACACACATGTGGGCACACATGCATGAGCGCACACACAAACATATACACTTTTTTCTCTGAACAAAGCAAGATAGCAAGGTCTTCAGCACAGCAAAGGAATCCTTTTGGGTAGTCAAATAACAGTCATTGTAAACAGTCCTGTTATTAGAGCCATGCAAAAATCCAGGTGAGTTATTATGTCGTGCTGTGCAGTCCTTGTCACATGACCGATACAGGCAGAATTAAAACAGTAGTGCAACTGTACTGCAAAAAGTGTTTAGGACAGCACAGTTCAAATGTAGAATGTAAATGAGCCCTTTTGTAATTGTTATGGGCATAACTGTAATTCTCAAAACAGTGAGTGTAATAGTGCAGTAGAGAATAAGTACTCAGTCTGAGCTTCCTGTATCTCAGAGTATACGCACAGCTCCATGGAAACCTTGGAGTTATCAAATATACCTGAAAGGAATTTTGCGACTGGAGAAAGACTTGCCCCCTATATAAATGCTTGAGTAATGTAACGCCACTTCTCATAATCCATTCTGCTGCAGAATTTATACACTATTCTTTGCACATTCAGGGCTTGCATTATTTGTTATTATACTAATGAGGAAGAACTTTCTAAAAATAGTAAATGGAGATCAAAACAAGAGAAGAGAGATTAGAAGACATTTTCCCCTGCAGCTTTGTGAAGACTGTTTTTTTAACCCTCAACTGCTTTTGGGTTGGAGGGAGTGCCAGCCTGGGGATCTGCCCATTGTGCCACATGACCTAGATATAGCTATACGTATAGGGATCCATTTCATCTGTCTTGGTCCTATCCCTGATCACTCCCATTTCTGGTTAGCCTCCTGTGTAGGATCAAGTCAAAAGCCATGATTAAGTCTGGATAGACTGTGTCTGGTAGTACTTCCCTATCAAGTTCTTTTGTAAACTAGTCATATAACTGGATTAGATTTGTCTGACAGCTCCTTCTGGTCATGAGCCCATACTGATGGTACCTTTGTAGCTCTTTTCTGTCCTTTTTTATGTCCACAGTACTCGGTGTTCTTCCCTGCTTTCCACCCAACATGGCACTCACCCTTTGCTTTCCATTTTGAAGATTAAATCAAAGATATGTTACATAAATCCAAACCCATAGAGGACTGTGATAGCATAATCCCCACTAGTGAAGCTAGTATGAATTGAAAAGGTCATCTGCCCCTGTTTTGGAAGGGTGCCAGATGGGGGAGATGGCACCAGGTACAAAAACAGCTAGTTACACTTCTGACAATCAGTGTGAACTACACAAAAGAGTAATGGTTGAGAGACAGTGGGTTGAATTAATAAAGGTTGCCTTTAGGTGTACACCTTGCAGTACCCTTTTCAATTGAAAGCCATCTCTGTTGTGGTAATTTAACATGATGACATGTGACACCTCATTGGGCTTTCTACATGGTCATGATATATAGCAGTGTGGCACTCAGGAAAAGAGGCATATGCTAATTAGCCATGTACTGTTTCTCCCCAGAACTGTCATAGGGGAAGACATCTATGTGCCAAACAATTCAGGAAATTGCTTGACTGTGTAGATTAGCCCAGTTGCTCCTTCACTACGCAGTACAGACATGTTCAGACATCATGGTAGAGGTAGGTTATGTGGAAAATAATGGTAAGGTAGAGATGGGAGGTGTGTGTGTGTATGTATGTGTGTGTGTGTGTGTGTGTGTGTGTGTGTGTGTGTGTGTGTGTGTGTGTGTGTGTGTGTCTGTGTGTTTGTGTCCTTGTTTTATTTATATTGTGTTTGTAGTTAGGGGTGCGTCATACTCCCACCACAGAAACGGCTGTAGAATTCCATATATTCCTTCCATAAGGTATAACTGACAGCTAACAAAAATACATTGACAAGGGCAACCTTAGAGAATCATACAGTAATCATGTTAATTGTATAAATACAACATTGCACTACTACCACTTTGTGCAAAATCACATACGTCATTTTTTCTGTTTACTTTGTACATTGTTTTAGACAGGTCCTTTAACTAGACAGTGTTAAGTAAATCAGCTACTTAAAGATAAACAAAAACTGCAGGCAGGCAATATGTGAGGATGTGTGTGTGTGTGTGTGTGTGTGTGTGTGTGTGTGTGTGTGTGTGTGTGTGTGTGTGTGTGCAGAACTAAGTACACACACACATTATACTCGATGAAAGCAAATCTTTAAGAAAGTGAATATTTCACAGAAGGATAAAAGTGTAGCTACAAGAAACTCAGAAATGCCAGACTTATACAGAAGATTGACCCATAGTAGACATGACAGCAGAACAGAGCGTCCTTAGTTGAAATGCCTCAGAACTTGACATTTCAGATATATGCCCTCATAGGCAGCTTTTTGAACAGCCCAAAGGGCATGGATCCTAGCAGAATCTTGAGGGCATCCTTTCAGCATTAAGTGTTTTGGAGGTGTTCAGCTAACACTACAAATGAATGCGTGTACCACTATCCAGTGCCTTCAGGAGTAGCCTAGAGTTTTAGAAATGTAAGTCTACCATTACTGCCTCCCCACCATGACTCAGTGCTGTTAATTCTGTGGTCTATGTCATAAATAACCCTATATATGGAATTAAATTAAAATGATTATACAGGAACCATTTAATTAGATAGCCACTGATCTAAAATTCCTACCTCACTCTGGATAGTTATGTTGTTTGCAGTGTTTAATGCAGAGTATGGTTAATAATGCTGGCAATGTAAACATTAATTTTTACTCTGTGACTTACATGATAAATGCCTGGATCCATCCATGTCTGTGCTGCAGCATCTTATAAGAAACTACTTAGCTGGCTTATACTTAGAGCTAACTTTTTGTTCTTCTTGCACCTGAGTTTTGACTGAAATAGTGTACCCCATTAACAAACAATCAGTAGTGCAAGAGTATAACCACATATACACTGGACAACAACCCTGGATTAGTGTTATGTATCTGTGGAGAGCTGGGTTCCTGTGTGCTTCTCATATGACACATTTTGTGACAGATGTAAATTGTTGATCAACAGAACATTTTTATAGTACACCTTCTTCTGTGTAGCAATGAAATAACTGTCAGTAGGTATTCATATTGCTTTGCTGGCTTGTCCACAAGGTTCACTGTAAGTATTTTTTTTCTACTTCATGCAGAGTAGATATGCTGTACTTTGAAAGCATTTCAGGCATCAATCAGCCCATGAAATTAGTTTAAGAGCCACACCACATAAGTTGACTTAATTTGAGAACCATAGGTCAGCAATAAAAAGCTAAACCCAAAGTATAGCAATGTTTAGCCTACGTGTGGATGAGATCTTTCTGCTGAAAAACAGTAGAATGCTATGCATTTCAATGGCTTTTCTGGTATCTTGTTGTACTCTCCCTTATACACAAACTCACACACATACAGACTACTTTGAGTTCTGAAACATACCTAACATGGCAACACAAGGGCTCCTGTGGAGATGCCAAGTGTTGTGATGTGGCTCAAAGGTAACTCTCAGTTAAGAAAAAAGATATAGTGCATTAGCTGTTAACTATTTAAGAAATCCTTATTATTTTGTAGTTACAGTTAGGGAATTATTCAGCAGCAATAGTGGACATGTTCCATTCACATTAGTTTGCTTGTACACAAGTACAACCTTGTGACACTATTACAATTGCCGTAAGGCAAAAGAACTGTCTCATGGCCATGTCCCTTTTAAGTTGTTTTCATCAAAATAGGTAGAAGGTGGGAGTATAGGAAAGTCGGGAAGTAGAAAAAGCAGGTGAATATAGAGAAGTACAGGAAGGGTATACTCCTTTTTGGGGGACAGATGATTTGTTCTGTCAAACATGGCAGATATGGAAAGATGTAATATTAAGTCAGTGGATAAAAAGAAGGCTTAAGTATGGAAACAGAGGGTTGTGAACAAGCACAATGCACAGACAAAGACAACCAGTTGGGATGCTGAATTAAAGGGGACTTGACAATGGATAGACAGACACACTGAAAGAGATAAGAGAAATAGTGAAAGGGAGAACTGGATGACAAAGAGGGGAGAGGGAGATGGCACATAAGGATGGGGAACACCATGATGGGGAGATAGACTGGGGTTACACCTCCTGATTGTAGTGCATAAGCCAGATAGAGGTTAGTCATAACCATTTCTTGTCTCCCCACTGGGTTCTGACTTTTATGGTAGACTAGAAAATACAGGCAGCATAATAACTTTACAAATCAACAAGAATCTTCTTCAGAAGGCCAATGCAGGCATCTAGTAACTCATTGATAAACGCCCTTGTTAACTTCTTGAAGTCTCACAGGCTTTCAAAATACACACAAAAAGATCAGCAATTTTTTTCTGAGCAAACAAACTGTCAACTCTTCTGTTCAAGTCAGCCAAACCTACCACAGGCAAAGGAATACTCTGATCTCAGTTTGAATATGGACTCCCAATAATAGCCGCAGTCTCAAAGAAAAATTCCACCACCTTGCAAACCATCTACAGTAAACTTGCCGGTACATTACTAATTCTGCCATTAATGAACATCACTGCCTAACTCTCTCCAAAGCTAAATGGCTGCCAGTACATTTGAGATTCAACCTCCTAATAGGCTCATTAATTCACAAAGCCCTTTCTACTGAGACATCTTTCCCTCTCACTCTTAAACTTTTCACCAAACCCAACCACATGTAAACTCAGGGGTGTCTCTCATCTCAACCCACCCTACTAACTCCAAAAACTAAAGTTCATTGTACTGACCATGCATTCTCCATTCTAGCATCAAAACTATGGGACTCCATTCCACTCTCAATCAGAGACATCCAAAAGTACTCAGACTTCAGACAACAGCTCAAGGAGCACCTCTACACCAAAACGAAGTGCAGCTGCTCTCATACAGATCCTGTTAAATGAACGTTGAAGCTCTCTCACATACC
Source organism: Protopterus annectens (assembly GCF_019279795.1). NCBI lineage: Eukaryota > Metazoa > Chordata > Ceratodontiformes > Protopteridae > Protopterus > Protopterus annectens. The sequence continues at coordinate 338,621,319 of NC_056726.1, read as the reverse complement.
TTTATTCCTATTTTATCTTTTCATATCTCATCTTGTCATCCCCCTCATCTGTTTTCATCTCTTACACTCCTCCCTTCCCACCTGCCTTCCCTCTGCATGCCTGTCTCTCTCCATTTCTCTGTCCTCTCCCCACAGTATCCTTTCCTGCAGCTATTCTTACTCGTCTCTTCTGATGTCTTCATACCTCTCTATGTATATAATGATATGCTGCTGTCCGTGTAACTTAGGCCGTCTCGGTCATTATGGCTACATCTTATCCAAAAAGCTCTGCTAAACATAGTTTCATTTTTCCATCCATGTTTTGTCTTTGTAAACTGCTTCTTGAACTAAATGTTGTAGCATATTTTTGCATCTGTAAATATGCATATGTTTTATAGCATATACTTTAAATATAATTTGTTCATTTCTTATGTGATCCTGTTCAACCAGTTGTGCCTGCAAATGGTCCCTTGAGATCAGTGCAGTACCCTGGTAAACAAATAATAAATAAATAGATAGACAGATAAACAAACAAACAAACTGCAACCTACAAACTGTGTCACCAGGGGGAACTACAACACTCCCCCAGTGATCAACTGCCAGAGGCCACTGAGGACACCTCCAGATCACACCCCTTTCACCTGATGGAGGCAGATTGTGAGCCAGCAGGAGATGGACATACAGTTGTGCCTACTTCACCAACATGTGACTGACACTGTAGAAAATAGTAACATTCATAGAGGCAAATAAAAAATAAAATAAAATAAGGTATTGGATAACAGCATAGAAAGAGAGAAGACAAATTGCTATCATGTCAGTGTCTGATTATCAGACTTGCTGATATCTAGAGCTATACTAAACAGCTGCTAAGTATGCTATTATGCCAGGGGCCATAATGTTGATTAGGTATAGAATGTTACACATTCATTTTGGAAGAGGTGCATGCATGGGTGCAGTAATGTTCTACCCCATGGCATGGAGGAGGTGACACTAATATCAGGATGGGACTGCTGGCCAGAAGAGGCCATGGAAGGTGTATGTGGGTGTGCCCTTGTGGGTATGTCATATGTGACAGGGAAAAAGACATTCCATGTGGATATGGCCAGTGTTGCTACATATGAAGGTCAGCAGGTGTAAGTGCCAGTGTGGTATACCAAAGGTAAGCAAGACTGAGGTGATAACATAAGCAGCTGCCATCATAAGGTGAATGATCACCATAATGTGAGCTAATGTGTACTATTGGACAGAGCTGTTGTAATTTACAAATGGTATGGGTATGATACTTGGAAACTGCACATGTAAAGACAACCGGAGGAACAGTGCTCATGCAATATGACGGGATGCACACAATGCATGTTATAGGACCTCCAGCTGTGTCCACAGCGTGGTACTGGGCCAACAGTACTATATGTTAGGCACCATGTGGCAGTGGTATGATTTATGGACATGCTGAGCTGGACATCTGGAAACGTGGAATGTGCAGTTACCCTGAGCATGTCCAGTGTGTATATGAGTTAGCATACCACCGTATACCTAGAGGTTGAATCAAGCAGAATGGAGTAGTCAGATATGGGTGTTACAACTACTTCTACAGAATTATAGCAGTGAGTAATACAATGTTGCTATGATATACAAACCTCCTCTTTTAAGATGACATGTGTCATACTTAACCCTGCATTTGGAGAGATGCTCCATCCTCCTCTGATATACAAGTTTGTTCTCTATAATTTGCTCCTGATATGAAACACACTAACAAGAAATATCAGCATTATGAATTAAGTGTCCTGCAAGGGTTCTTCAGGACACTGCCTTGCATACTTAACTGTAAATCTCAGCAGCACTCTGTCAGATCTCTTCTTTCCATTGTCATGTAAGGACAAGATATCATGTCTTCAGGTCACTATAGGGGTTCCTGCAATGCTTGTCCAAGTGGTCATTGCCAGCTGCAATGTTCAATGCCCTGGCAAGGCTGTGCCATGCACTAACATCATACTGAGGAGCCTCGTAAGAGTCCCCCAAGAGGTAGTCCTAACAGTCTGTGTACATTAGGTACAGAACAAAAAATGTCTTTTAAGGGCAGAAACCACAGCTATATATGAGGTCACAGTCTGTAGAGAAATATTAGCTCTCTTGTGTTGATGCACATTACTGTTGTTGACATATGACGCACACCTTTAGGCACTTTGTTAGTATGTCGAGTCAGAGTGCCACCGTAGCTTAGTATGACTATGCACGGTGTAACAGGATGATATTAGTTTGTGAACTACAAGTAAAAAGAATAGGAGCAGCACAGTGCCCATGTATGGTTTCATTTCCGCACTTTAGTGCCTCTGCAGAACATAATAATACAATCTTACAATCTCCATGTCTGACTGGAGTCATTGACCCATTCACACATTTGTGCTGTGCTTCTCAAATACTCATCTCAGTGCATGGTGTTTAACAACCCCTGTAGTGATTCCTCAGTGGAATGCATGACATGAAAAAAACGTGATTCAGAAACATTTGCTGTAACTAGGCTGAGAGTAATAGGAGTCTTGAAATTCCACTATAAAAGCAGCTGCAGCCATTAGTATGTTCATCACACTACAATAGTTGCTACTGAGTAACCTATAGACTTATTGTAAGACTGAGACTCTGAAACTCTACAGTTATAAAGAATTTGTGTGAGGCAAGTGACTGGGAAGTGGTGACTGCACATTATTTTTAGTGCTTTCTGCATGTGTTGTAATTCTGTGTTGTTTATTGAACTATCTGAAACTGCATTGTATAGATAGGTGAGGTGATAGGTGTAGCTGACAGCAGGTGTATTCTGTCTGGAGGTAATGTGAACCAGGAGCAGGAGTTATTGACATGGCATTGTACTTGAAAGTCATGCTTTGTACTGATTCATCTACATTACAGGAAGGTTTGAGGTGTGTTGTAGTGAGAGACATAGGCCTTGGTTAGACTGATGGCTGTATTAGGCCTACTCACTGCTATCTGTCTTATGTGAATTGTTCTGTTTGATTCTAACTAACTGCCATATGCTGTCCTACATGCAGTGATTTCCTATAAGGGAGGTGAAAAGTACTCTGTGTGAGACCTTTGAGTAGGAGTAGTTTGTTGAGGGGAATGTCACACATTAGCTGCATGTGTTTCTATTGTGGAACTGTCACATGCATCTGCAAGGGACATCATTACAGTGGACTTTGTAGTCCACAGCCATCTATTGAGTGACAATGTGAGTAGTGTCTCCACATACATTGTACAGTCATCTCCTCTGATATGCAGTCGCAGTGGGGAAGAACATGTGAATGTCTTTGTAAGTGGAGGTAAATGAAGAACTAAAGTATCATTGACTAAGCCTGCCAGTCTGCTAATGCTCCAAGGGGTTCACAGCAAACCCTAATGCCTTGTCTGCCTCAGGGATTACTCTATGAGAGGATGCTCATAAGGCCTCTGTTGCCTTTATCAGCTTTCTCTGACTACATCTGTACCATACTGCTGTATGTTTGAGTTGGAATTGTTGGGGCACTGGCTCAACACATACCCATGAGGAAGATTTATCTGGATACTACTAGGGGATAAAAATAACATTCAGAGGAATGTTCTGGCATTGTCCTCAACCTACTGCTGGGCTGCACAAACACGAACGTCGGAGGTCACGTAAGAGTTTAGTAGGCTGTATGGTTGCACATGTTGTAGTTTATATTCACTTTGTATGTCATTGTCAGAGTGGTTGTCATACAATGGCAAGCAATTGCAGTGCGAGGCTTATACCACCTGCACATTTCAGGAGACAAACATTCTATATTTAATGACACTTAGACATATCTACTGTTTAGGAAGAGGCAGTGAATGTATTGCTGTAACCCATAGACATGTAGAACCCATGAACTGCATCAGATATCCATGTTTGACTGCACAGTTTCCATTGCAGGGTGGTTCATTCCCCTGCCACATGACAGAACAACCCCCAGTGCTAGTCCATATTGACTACTGCCACAAAGATGGCAACCATAAAGGTGTCTTGTGTCACATCATGGGCCATATATAACTCAGACTGTATGAGCACTGGGCATATTCTTATAATGCCAAGCTTTGAGTACGTTACGTAGGATATGCCACCAGTTTATATTATATATTTCATTGATATTATACATAGTCATGCCTGATGCTGATAGACACAGGAAGGGAAAATTCTCTTGGGTGGAGAATAACATCGTAGGCCATCAGTGGGCATGGTCGTTTGATACTCTATGCAAGTTTAGACAAGGCTTTTCTTGAACATAACTGATGGGCCCTTTTAGAGGAAATCAGTGTAGTCAGTGGCCAAAACAGAACCCATTAACAGGTTAGTAGAAGGGTTACTGATATGATTGCACATGCACACAGCAAGGCAACACCTAGCAGAGGAGCCAAAGGTGGAGGTCTGATAACAGAAACATTATTAACAGACATGATTGAGTTCCTGGCATCTCTGTCTAAAGGACCAGACAGTTCTGCTATCCATACTGGACTTGAGATCATATCTGCTCAAGCACCTCAAATATTGGTTGACAATAATCTGGGTGAGTATGTTGTAACATGTAGGACTATCTGTACTCTCTCCCTGTATCTCAGGGAGATACAACTAACAGGCATGGCTTCTTTTTTACAGCCATGTTGGGATAACAGCTGCAGCATCAGTCAACAAGGTATGTTTACGTTAGGTTTTCTATAGCACTGTGTTATAGAGATTTACCTACACTAGGCTGCAGTGTTGGAGAAATGTGCATTTATAGACTTGAGTATGCATATGTGTTTTCTCAGATGCTGCATTGCAAAGTTCTCCATGTTGGGGAATGTGCTGGGTCCGATGATGATGACAGACAAGTCCAGTATAGTCAGGTGTCAGATGGCATTAGAGAGACAGTTAATATGACAGCCATATCCATTCCTGTGCCTGTGAAACCTACCCCTTGGTCCTAGGGTGCTGTAGTAGGACAGGATATGACTGACACATCAGCACAGGAAGCACCCCATTCTCCAGCAACACAGTCATCCCTAATTTCTGCCAGCTCCACTGTGCATGAGGAATCCTGCAGAAGGCTGTAACCTGGTGGCCAGCAACAAAATAAGTACAGTACCCCTTCTGTGCTGAGTGTCTCTGTGGTGTCTACTTATTGTTTATGAAGGACCATGACACAGGGCCTAGTAGAGAACACTGTAGCTGCAGCAGGGTTGGTCAGGGCTGTAAATGGTCTACATGATGACCTGTGGGAGGTCCTGGTCTATTTATGCAGCATAATGGAAAGCTGGAGTATCTGTGATGCAGAAGTCCATCTGTGGCAAATTATCATGACCACCTCCTTACATTTGGCTAGTCCAGCTCCACTTCTATTGGGGAAGCCTACCATAATTGGGGGTGGGCAAATCTAGTTCCCATGTTGCCAACAGTGCCACATCTCCAGCCAGAGTTGAGGGCACTGTAGGACACTCTGGACACAGATGCAGATGAAGAGTTTGTGCTGAGACCACACATAGCACATCACTCTGTTTGAACACATGGAGCACTCCATCCTGTCTGCTGTGGCTTGTACCTGTGACCTTCCCAGGTGAAGAAGACCTTGAGGATGTGGACGTGCATGCTTGACACACAGTTCTCTGCAGATGTCTTTGTTGTCCATCAGATCCCAGCACAGTGCTGCATCATCTGCGTGAACTGTGTCCATGCACGCCCATACAAACCCATTAGTACTGCTCATCTCTTTCCAGTTACAGGGCCATGGTGACACCACCATCTTTTTGACTTGATTTCCAAACTCCTCACACTCACCCATCCATGGGACACATAGTCACACACAGCAATATCCAGTATCCCTTCCCCCACCCAACATACATGCTGCCCATAGTTGAGAGCTGTTACCATGGCCCTCCCTAACTGTAGATATGAAGACAATGCTGCCCTGCACTCTGTGTTCTGCTAATCTTAGTAGCTTGTGTCTGATGCACAGTGTGGCCAGTCCATACATGGTGTAGCACAATGGGATTATTGTATTGAATGCATTACTGTTGTACATTATGTTTAATCTGGCCCATATTTATGAAAAATACACTGCCCCTTAACTAGTGCTATAGCATGCTGTACCTGCATCTGCTTTGCATAATCACCCCCCTTCAGCCAGCTCTTTCATAGGCTTCTCATCAAGTACCTTGTCCATTGCTAATGCCAGGACCTCCTCCTTCCAAATGTCTCTCACCTGCTGTATCTGTTTGCAAGCACCATGTTGTGTAATAGTGCACAAACTGCAAATATCTTACTGACTCTACCAGAGGTATCTGGACAGTCAAAGATGGCCTTTAGCAGTCTGAGCACATTTGGTAAAAGTAATTCAGGTGTGTGGCAGGGCAGTCATGTATATATTCTGTTACATGGTCTTGGCTCCAGGGTTTATCTAGCATCACAAATAATTAACCTCACACAAACCACAGAAACATGTTGCATGTGTGCTAGATGTCTGAATCTTGGGCACTGATAGGATGTTATGTTTACACATTATATAATTATACCCTGTGTGTTGCAGACCACCTAGCAGATGATGGTGTGGAACCACTTAAGGTTGATATACTGTTGTTCTTGTTCCACAAATGGGACCTTTATTGCAGCATAGGTGCAATTGTAATAAGTGCTGGTTATGAGTACTAATTGATTTATTGATGTATTTATTTATGTTAATGAAAAATGCATGTTCAGTAACTCAGGAAAATGAGCTGTGTCATAAAATGCCTATGTGGTGTTGCTTCTCTCTTCTTTGGTGCATAAGAACCACATACACTGTCCATATGACTGATATTTGTTGAAGTATCCTTGAAGCTAATGCCTGGGATAAGCTCACAGTGTTCCCTGTTTGTCGCTGGAAGGTATCTGTAGCCAAAATTCCCAAAGCCACACACCTTGGTGTTCTCGAGGCTGGAAGCTGTATGCATCCTACCCTCCTACATGTGAAGCTGATGCTTCTCAACCAGCTCATGCATGGTGCCCATATTCATATGGTAGTGGTTCACAATTTCTGTATCATGGAGGGCATGGTGTGTTAGGAGCAGATTGATGAGTTGGTGGCACCAATGGCAATGGCCCACACCTTGTGTCTACCACCAAGTCCATACTACCAAAAGAAGAAGCACCACAGTGTATCTGACTGCCCAAATAAATCCTGCAAGCACGATGAAATAACGTACTGTTTATTACAAAAAACAAAAAATCACATAAAGCACTTTTCGTCAGGCCACATAGCCCAACTTCTTCAGATAATTATACTACATAGGACATGAACTATATAGGAAGTGGAAAGGAAGTGAAAAGTCAGCTGGTTCCTGAATCAGCAGGAATCAGCTGCTCTTAAAGTGGCAACCACCTTCATTCATTACCTAAAGTATGTAGCTTAAACAACTCTCATCTACACATTGTTTCAAAACAATATTTTAAAATAACAGATAAATAGTATAAAAAGATCTAAAACCAGTGATTATCTGATATGAAATATTAATGCAGTTAAAATTAAAATTAACAGTATATATGTATATTTATATTTTTATTATGTTTATGTTCGAGTAAAATAAACCTTAAAAGCATGTGAATGTGAATAAAAAACAGCAAAACCTGACTTGAGAAGCTGAAAGTCAAATACACTCTAAGACAATAGTATGCATAGACCATTTTAAACACAGCATAATAGTCAACTCCTAACCAAATTTTTAAGTTGTAGTATGCACTTAATTGAATACTTTTCATTAATGCCCGGAGGGTAACATGCAAAGGTACATAACTGCCAACTCAATTCTAATTTCTCTAAGAGCAAGGAAAGAGGCCTCCTCTAGGGTCGTAGGAAACACAGTCTATAGCCCTAAAAGTAAAACCATGGGAGGGTGCTTTCATAATATGCCTGGCCAATGTGTTCTCTGATTTGTTAGACCTAATAGCATATGTGTGTTTATAGACCCTAAGCCTTATGTCAGTTTTTCCGATATAGAAGGCAGGACAGGTATGACACTTAGCCAGGTATACCACTCCCTAGGAGTTGCAATCAAATTTGTACTTAGTATTGTATTCAAAACCTCTTATACTAAATTTTGTTCCCTGCTCCATATATTTACAGTAAGGGCATGACAAACACTTATTCATACCTGTATGGTTAAATGTAGCAGAGTTTGAGTACCGAGTTTCCACTAGATTCTTTAAGTTTTTTCCTTTTCTATAAACTATTTTAGGGAAAGCAATAGGGTCTCTTAGTAAATGTGTATCCATGTTTATCAAGTCCCAGTTTTTCCTTAAAATATTTTTAAAATCATAACTGTCTATACAATACATAATAATAAGTCTGTTTCCATTTTCGTTTAGTGTCACATCCTGTGATGTACAACTGTTTGTTTCTAAAATCTGGTTACTTGATAGTATTGCTTTGTACAAGCCCACTTCTCTTTTATTTTTCACTTCCTGACAAATTTCTTGTAGGAGTGAAATAGGATAACCTCTCTTTTTAACCATGTCCATAAGTGTTGAGCATTCTTCAATAAACTGGTTGTCATCCATAACCATTCGAGCTGCCCTTACAAATTGGCCCTTAACAACCGAATGTTTCTGGTAGGCCGGATGGCAGCTACTATAGTGAAGAAATGCATTTGAATATGTTTCCTTTCTATAAATCCTGGCTTTAAAACATTGGTTTTGTCTATCCTTACTTAAATCAACATCCAAATAAGCAATTCTATCCTGTGAAAAATTGTATGTGAATTTTAAAAATGTACTAGTGGTGTTTAAGTAAGTTAAAAAATTAGAAGCCTCCTGTTGGTTACCCTGGAACAGGATAAATATATCATCCAGGAAACGTATATAGTATTTAATCTTACTTGTGCATGTAGTTACACCAAAGAGATGTTCGTGTTCCCAGTAGGCCATTACTAAATTTGCAAATGTACCACCACATGGAGAGCCCATTGCCACTCCTATTTTTTGTAAGTAGTATCTATTGTTAAAAGTGATGTAATTGTTAGAAAGAACTGTATCCAGTAATTCATCCATCAATTTTATTTCATTCTGAGGGGCTCCCATATCATGTAGTAATAAACTCACCCATTCAATTCCCTCTGTATGGGGAATTGATGAATACAAGTCTTTCACATCTACTGTAAGAAAATTTAAATCATCTTGGTGTTGTAGGTGGTTTATATTATCCAAAAATTTCCAAGAATCTTTAAAAATGTACTTTTGTTGAGCCACATATTTCTTTAAAGTGTGGTCAATAAATTTTGAGCAAGCATAAGTAATACTTGCTGTAGCGTCGACCAATGGTCTCATGGGTGGGTTGTCTATGCATTTATGTATTTTTGGTACTCTAAAAATAGTAGGTATCCTTGGGGCCGACATATGTAAATAATTTGCTACAGTCATATCTATCCTTGCTTCAATGAATAATTCTTCAAAAAATACCCTAACTCTTCTATAAGCTATGTTTAATTTGTTCTTTGATACCTCCTCATAAATGTCACTTTCTAAAATGGTTTAAATTTTATTGTTATAATCATCCAAGTTGAAAATGGCTATGCCCCCTCCTTTATCTGGTTTCATGGTCCTGACGTGTGCTTGTTGCAGATACATAAGTGCTTGTTTTTCTTCCTTGGTGATGTTATAATTAAAACTAGTGGTGTATTCATTGTTCATCTTGTTTATTTTGTGAAAAATATCTAACATACATATTTTTTCAAACAAAGCCACGTCTGGGTGGGGATGGGGGCAAAATGTACTAGTAATGTAAAATGGTGTGATAGAGGATGGTGCCTCTCCTAGTAATAAGTTTAAATTCAACTTCCTAATGAATAATTTAAAATCAATAATAAACTCTGCTACGCTGGTTCTACATGAAGGAACAAAAGTGAAACCTTTTGCTAATAAGTTAGCTAAAGTAGTATCAACATGGAAATCAGAGTAATTAAAAATCTTAAAGTCCCCAGTGGATATATATACAATAGTAACAACTGGTTCATCTAAAGATGCATTCTCTTCATCTGGTTTATCCTGCTGTGTCAGTTCTGCAATGGAAAGGTCCGTAGTCCCCACATTAGTATGTTCACTAGTTACTGGTGTGGATGGTAGTACGTTTTCTTCGTGCCTTGCCTCAGGTTGTACCCCGAGGCAGAAACTTGAAAATTCTGATTACCAAAGCCATTTTGGCTTCTTGGACCATAGTGGGCATTATGAAAATTATTACCCTGGTTAGCTGCATTGACTCTATTGATTTGGACACCATTTGAGTTAGTCTTGTACTTTTTGTTACTATTGTTGTTGTTGTTGTTATTACCTTTCTTTTTGGGTATTTGTGTCCAGCCCTCTTCAAATTGGTCCAATTCATGCATGTCCATAGCTCCTCCAACTCCCCCTGCTGTCGTACCCTGACTTTGGTCCCTAATATTACCAAAGTTTGTCTGGGACAAGGGAGGTGCTGGATATGCCAAGCCCTTATCATAGGCTTCCCTATCACGATTTAGTTTTTTGATTTTGTTGTTTTTTAGTTTCTCAAGGTAATGGTCAATAGTAGAAAACGATCTTTCATATTCATACTTATAACAAAAAAAAGTCACTGTCTCTCTTTATTTCACCATCTAAACTAGTATCTTACTGTAGTAAGTCCTCTGCAGTTTTTTGGTAGTGCTTACTTATGAGTTGTAACAGTTCAATACCATGATTATTAAACATTTTTATTAAGTCCTGATGAAATTCCGAACCTCCTCCTACCAGCCCAGTAGGATATTGCCAAATTCGAAGACCTTTTGGAACTATGCCTTCACTGATACATTGTTTAAAATAAGCTAGTTCCAAATGTAGTTTTTTGTATTTAAGTAACTTTAAGTCTAATAGTTTGTTTGCCATTCAATGTTTCAGTTTGTACATTTTCAGTAATTAGTTCACCTTGTGTTCGAGCTGAAGTAGGAAGCTGAAAAGTTGGTAACTGTTCTGACCAAGAAGAAAGGTCAAAATTAAAATTCAGGTTTGCTGCTGGTCCATTGGAAGTGCTCTCTTTGTAAAACATGGCCTTTGCCTCTGTTGTTACATCCACATTCCAACTCTTCTTGCGGTGTGGGGTGAATAGACATGTTGAGAAGAGGGTCCTCGTCTGGTGTATCCATACAGTTATTAGACAAAGGACTTACTAGTTTCTGTTCCTTAGTAGATGGTAATGAAGGTGCTTTTGTTGTAATAGGTGGCGCCATAGGTTTCCCTGCCAAACTGTCAACTCTAGCTGCAAATACGTCAATCTGTTTAGATAATTTAAGCACTAAAGCCGATAAAGTAGATAGTGCTCCTTCCGTTTCATTCATACCTCCATCTGGGTCAGAAGTGAGGGAAGCAGGTACATTTGTAGGCTCTTCCATGAAAAACAAACGAAGCTAAGACACAAAAACAAACTGGATCCGTACTACCAAAAGAAGAAGCACCACAGTGTATCCGACTGCCCAAATAAATCCTGCAAGCACGATGAAATAACGTACTGTTTATTACAAAAAATCACATAAAGCGCTTTTCGTCAGGCCACATAGCCCAACTTCTTCAGATAATTATACTACATAGGACATGAACTATATAGGAAGTGGAAAGGAAGTGAAAAGTCAGCTGGTTCCTGAATCAGCAGGAATCAGCTTCTCTTAAAGTGGCAACCACCTTCATTCATAACCTAAAGTATGTAACTTAAACAACTCTCATCTACGCATTGTTTCAAAACAATATTTTAAAATAACAGATAAATAGTATAAAAAGATCTAAAATCAGTGATTATCTATTATGAAATATTAATGCAGTTAAAAATAAAATTAACAGTATATATGTATATTTATATTTTTATTATTTTTTATTGTTTTTATGTTCAAGTAAAATAAACCTTAAAAGCATGTGAATGTGAATAAAAAACAGCAAAACCTGACTTGGAAAGCTGAAAGTCAAATACACTCTAAGACAATAGTATGCATAGACCATTTTAAACACAGCATAATAGTCAACTCCTAACCAAATTTTTAAGCACTTAATTGAATACATTTCATTAATGCCCAGAGGGTAACATGCAAAGGTATGTAATTGCCAACTTGATTCTAATTTCTCTAAGAGCAAGGAAAGAGGCCCTCCTCTAGGGTCATAGGCAATACAATCTATAGCCCTAAAAGTAAAACCATGGGAGGGTTTTTTTCATAATATGCCTGACCAATGTGTTCTCTGATTTGTTAGACCTAATAGCATATGTGTGTTCATAGACCCTGTCCCTAAGCCTTCTGTCAGTTTTTCCGATATAGAAGGCAGTACAGGTATGACACTTAGCCAGGTATACCACTCCCTTGGAGTTGCAATCAAATTTGTACTTAGTATTGTATTCAAAACATCTTATACTAAATTTTGTTCCCTGCTCCATATATTTACAGTAAGGACATGACAAACACTTATTCATACCTGTATGGTTAAATGTAGCAGAGTTTGAGTACCGAGTTTCCAGTAGATTCAAGTATTTTCCTTTTCTATAAACTATTTTAGGGAAAGCAATAGGGTCTCTTAGTAAATGTGTATCCATGTTTATCAAGTCCCAATTTTTCCTTAAAATATTTATAAAATCATAACTGTCTATACAATACGTAATAATAAGTCTGTTTCCATTTTCGTTTAGTGTCACATCCTGTGATGTACAACTATTTGTTTCTAAACTCTGGTTACTTGATAGTATTGCTTTGTACAAGCCCACTTCTCTTTTATTTTTCACTTCCTGACAAATTTCTTGTAGGAGTGAAATAGGATAACCTCTCTTTTTAAACATGTCCATAAGTGTTGAGCATTCTTCAATACACGAACATGTCTTTGGTGTAACTACATACACAAGTAAGATTAAATACTATATATGTTTCCTGGATGATATATTTATCCTGTTCCAGGGTAACCAACAGGAGGCTTCTAATTTTTTAACTTATTTAAACACCACTAGTACATTTTTAAAATTCACATACAATTTTTCACAGGATAGAATTGCTTATTTGGATGTTGATTTAAGTAAGGATAGACAAAACCAATGTTTTAAAGCCAGGATTTATAGAAAGGAAACCTATTCAAATGCATTTCTTCACTATAGTAGCTGCCATCCGGCCCACCAGAAACATTTAGTTGTTAAGGGCCAATTTGTAAGGGCAGCTTGAATGGTTACGGATGACAACCAGTTTATTGAAGAATGCTTATTTGAAGAGATTTTCAATGTCCAAATTATTGAGATCTGAGATGATACGCTCCATAACTTTATATATGAGGCTAGTAAGACTAATAAGTTTCTAGTTACTGGCATCTGTGATTGAGCCACTATTATGTAATGGCATTACAATGGCTGTTTTTCAGGTTTTAAGAAGGAAGGTAGTAGAGATGCTAAGATTAAAGATATTAAATAGGGGTTCAAGTATCATTCATTTATGAAGTTGCAACATCTTCACTTTTTTCTTTTGCAACAAAGACACTTAAAAATCTGAGATGCAAAACTGGCCTGAGGTATTTTGTTTTCTTAGGCAGCAAAAGTAATCTGGAATAGTATTCTAAGTTTTATTTTTATGGCCCATCTGAGTTTCTCCTTTTCAAAAGAGGTTTAAAACTTCCTTTTTATTCTCTCTCTCTCTCTCTTTTTGTTTTGTTTTTTGATAGAATGGAAAATCTGGCAAGAGCAGAGAGCAGGGCTGGGGTGGGCAATGAAGTTTGTTAAGGTACTATTTCCTTTAATTTATTGTCCCTGGTTATCATTTTCCATGCAAACTAGTAGAGTGAAAGGTGACCCTAACCGAGTTGGACAGACAAGCAAGTCCATGAGACTGCTACTGTCAGCCTGTGGGTGGAACATAGTGTGATGTGTCAGAACTGTCTACATTTAGCTAAATTATTGCTATGGAGGGTGGAACTCATTGCCCATAACTATCAAGATTTTATTCTGTTTTTCCATGTTTTTCAGGTACTGTTGTCCTCCCTTTTCAGGAAAGTAGGGGGTCTGAGAAGAAAGAGCCTAAAATGGCCATCTTCATTTTTTTCTGTCATCAGTCAGATCCCAGAGGACATGGGTGTGACATTGCTGGATCCTATAGCCTGTACAGTTTCTTCCACCATACTTTGCAGTGCTTGGATGAAGAGTTTCCTTATGTTGCTGGAGACTGCAGCATTAATAAATAATTTTTTATTGAAGTGGCACATCCAGCAACATTTGCTAACTGGGTAAATAAACTGGTACAAGGCCCCCTTTCAGACATGACCCAGGGCAGAATGACACTACTGACGCTATATGTTTTATAAAGCACAAGGTACAAAGTACAGAAAAACATTATTTTATTTACTTGTACAATCAAATACAAAGACCAATTTTATTAAGTATTAACAGTATACGCTGTCACACAGAAACATTAGTAAAATCGTTCAAAATATACCATAAAAAGTGTTGTAAGGATAACATAGTAGACATGAAGATGTATTTCCCAAATGTGGAATGGATGGCTGGTCCCTGAGGTATTAAAGCCTTGTTGTAGCCTATTGTGCTTCATTTGGATGTCTCCAGCCAAATAGAGCATTCACCATGGTGCCAGAATACTTGGTTGGCCTTCTTTGTAATGGGAGTTAAACTATCCTGTTTCTGCCAAGCCGTTCCGGAGGTGCTCTTATGGGTGTCCACATCAGGGGAGGATATCCCAGAATGATTTTGTGGCAAAAATGCTAAGAGTTCACTTGTGCCTATTGTACAAGGCATCAGCCAGCCCAGTACTGATGGATTTACTGCACATCAGAAAGTCAAATGGTCAGAAACACTCAGTCTAGGGATCTAAACCTCTTCTGCAACATCAAAAGATTTATTTGAAGGGACTGGTGTATCTTACAGAGGATACCACTGCTCTTGAACAGACTGCCCAGTCACATGTGACAAAGTTCATCCTTGTCCATATTCAAGTGCAATTTGGATCAATGTAAGAGAAACTAAAAATTTATCCCAGGACTGCCCACTGTACTACTAATGGAGAGAGGCAATTTCTAAAAGTGTTATCCCATGCATGGATCCCCTCAAATTATCTATGGTACGATGCCAGTTACTCTTATTAGGGGTAATATATAATTATTAACCATGGGAAGGGTAAGGCCAGTCTCTACCAAATGGGATAGGTTAATTCAAGCACAAAAAGGACAATTGTCTAGGCTTAAAAATGGCCCACAAGGGCAGCTAGCCCTTATGTATGAAACTAAGAGAAAATAAGACCATTTTCAGTGCAGAATACGGAATGTTATGGGACCAGCTATCCAGCCCTCTTACTTTTGCATCAGCTGCAGGTACTGTGAATTTTAGGTCTCTTGGGAGGGAGTGTGGTGACTTTACTCTTTCCTTGTTATTCATATCTCATACTGGTGAGTTGATAGGAATGCAATTTGCCTCACCCAAGGCAAAGAATTTTTAGGATCCGTATTCTGAAGAGCGATCTGTCATTTGAAGAGTGTAAAACTTGTTTTGTTTAAGGGCTGTATAAAGATGGGTACTGCAGAAGGATAAAGGAACCCTGTTTTTCTTCCATAGGAATTACCCAACTGGCCTAAATGCCACACTACTGCAAGCATAGGAATATGTTATAACTTCTGATGTTGACTGTATTGACTCAAGAACGACAAGAGTCAAGAGGCTGTTGAATAGAAGCCAGGCCATAAGTCAGGCATAAGAAATCCCCATGCCAGTGCCAAAATCCACAGCACTGAAGCTGGCCTCTGAAACACCAGCAATGGTTCAAGTACAAGCAACTCTTGTACCAGAACCAATATTGACAATAGCAATGCCAATGTTACCAAGGAGAGCAGAAATGGCTCCTGTAGCATTGTCAGTAGCAATAATAGCAATGCCAGGTAAAGTAATACCAGAGACTGCATCAGTGCTGCTGCTGATATATGGGCCATTGGCACTGAAAACTAGATAACTGACAGCACTTATAACAAGAAAATGATGATGGCGATGAACCGGTGACAAAAGTATGGGCACTGGGAAAACTTATCACCATGGGAAAAGCTGTTTCAGAAGATTCTTATTTCCCAAAAGTTGAAGAAGTAGGACAGGGAGCTGCAAAATATCTGTTTGCACTTTTAGTAGGGCTTCTGCAAGTTTGTCATAGTCAAAGATGGAAAGAAAAGGAGAGTGTGTTGACCTTGGGCCACCTCTGCTGGTGCCCAAAGGCTGTACTGGATATTGCAAGCCGTATTATATACAGTCAAAGCAGTCAGCATTTTTACCAAATCATCAGGCCTACTGTAAATTCTTCAATAATATTTTTTTTTTTGTATAGGATTCTACCATAGTGGTAGGTGAAGATAATGGGGTAACCTGGAGACAAGACAGAATGACTATCCTTAAGGAATGGAAGGAAAACAAGACACCCTATACTGCTTTCTTTTTATTTGCTGGGGTGAGGGTTTAGTGAGTGGAAACAAATGGTTCTCTCATGTTTAGCATGGCTTTGAAGACAGATTGCTCTTGTAAGACCAACCTTAGTTTAACTTTATGACTATGATGGGTAGCCTGATTAAAACCTTTGCAAAGCTGTGTCTGAATTGGATGAAAATAGCTTGCCAAAAAAAAAAAAGTACAAAAGTCATTGCTCTAGGAATCTACTCCTCAGAGTCTCCTAAATTTTCCAGCTTGTAAAAGCAAACCACTACTGATGCTACAGCCAACCTGCCACCCCTTCTTCCCTGAACAACCTCAAATCACTTGTCATTAACATGCTGAATAACTCCCAAAAATAATAACATAATCATTCTAGGTGACTTCAACCTTAGCTATCCTTTCACAACTTTAACCTCTTTCATCTGACATGGGAAATGTTTTAGCAGGCATAGGTCTCATTCAAAATAACCAATAAGACCCTAACCATAGATCCTCCACACTCAAGCTCATTATTATTTATTTATTTATTTTATTTTACATTTGTTTACCGGGCTAGTCCAACTGGATACAAATCCCTTTTCAGCAGAGGCCCGGGGAGAAAAGCTCCACAGTGATCAACAGACATTGAGAATTCATAGTAAATTACAATTTTGTAGGAGGACAAAAACATGTAAGGCCAAAGTATACATTCAATTGAATTGGCTAATTAGAAAAGAAAGCAAATAATAGAAAAGATAGTTAATTATGACAGAGTCAGTAGTATATAGGAAAGGGAATAGGTTAGTGGGCCAGCAAGAAGGAAGGCAGTGATCAAAAGACTTAGTCTGGTTTAGTGCATGGACATAACCAATGAGAGCTAAGGAAAAGTTTAAGGTTAGTTTTGAATTGGTTAAGAGAGGTAGCTAGTCTTAGGTTATTAGGGAGGGAATTCCATTGTTTTCCTATGGAATTGGCATAGAGAATTATTAGATTTAGTTGTTTGTACCATGAGACTATTAGAGGAACGAAGACTAGTTAGATTGGAATAGGGGTTAAAGTTTGGCCAATGAGGTTTTCTGGTTCTTTGATAATTTTAAATGTTTCATTAAGTTGGTTAAACTTAAGAAGATTTGGGAGTTCTAACCAGCCTAGTTTTCTTAGGTTAAGGCAATGGTGGTTCACCAGTTGAATCTGGCAATGTGGTTGTAAGCAACAGAGAGTTTGTTAAGCTCAGTTTTTTTGAGGAAGGAAAATACTGGAGAGGTGAGAGTGAGAATGCACACTGTCTGATAGTTAGTTTAGTATGGGGCATAAGAAAGTTCTTAATTCTGTACAAGGAACCAAGTTTCTTGTTTACTGTTTTATAGTTTGGCTGATGTGGGTATCAAATTTGAGTTTATGGGCGATTGTGACACCTAGTAATTTGGTGTTGGTGACAGGCTCAATGATGGTCCCATTAGTGGACTGAACATGGAAGGTCATATTGTTAGGGAGTGGAGGGTATAGCCTAAAGAAGAGGCTAAAGTGGGGAGAATTAGTAGTAGGTTAGTTTTGGGTTTAGGATAAGTTTCCGTTTAGTAAACCATTTTTCCACTTCAGTGAAGCAGTGTTGGGTGGTTTTCTGGAGGTTATTGAGAGGGTCAAATCAACGTGCTGGAGGGGTCAGAGCAAATCAGCATTGGAGTCATCTGCATATTGAATGCAGGTGGCATTAGGAGTGTCGCTGTGGAGGTCGGTTATGAATACAGAGAAAAGGAGGGGGCCGAGTATGGAACCGTGCGGAACTCCTATTTTATTAGGTAGTAAGTGGGATAGTTTACTTTGCCACTGGACAGCCTGTTGTCTACCAGAGAGGTAAGCATTAAACCAGTTTAGGGCTGGTTTATCAAGGTGAAGGTTATCAAGGGTTTGAAGTAAGAGTTGATGATTGACCATGTCAAAGGCTTTTGACAGGTCAAGAAATAACAGAAGTAATTTGTTTGTTATTACGGTTGCTGTTGATTGTGTCAACAAAGGATAGGAGAGCTGTGGTAGTGCTATGATGGTGAGGCGGAAACCATGCTGGGTTTTGGACAAAGATTATTTAAGCGATAATGTAGGAGTTGTTTGTGAACACATCTTTCCATTAATTTTGCAATAGGTGAGAGTATTGCTATTGGTCGATAGTTAGAGGTTTCTGTGGAGGAAACCCCTTGTGAAGAGGGATGACATGGGAAATTTTCCAAAGAGAGGGGATTGTGCCTTCAGTAATAGTCCTGTTAATTAAGATAGAAATGGGGTAGGCTATAACATCTGATGCTATTTGTAGGTATTCAGCTGGGAGACGATCAGCCGATAGAGTGGATGGTTTGAGTTTTTTCAATAGGGTTCTGATATAGGAGGTGGGTATAGGTTGGAGGTTAAAGGAAGGTGAGTCTTTGGCAGTAGAAGTAGTAATGGAGGGGGAAGAAGACAACATACCAAACTCCGTCTGCAGTATAAGCATTGTCCCACCATCCCTAAGCGAACACTGCCCAGTTACTTTTACAATTATCGATCATTGTATAAAACTATCACTAATATTAGAAACTAGTCAAGCACTAACATTGACACTAGCATTGACAGACTAAAAACTTTCTCATACCATACAAAAAGAATCATATACTCTCCCTAAGTGACCCTAATACAGCAGCCATAAGCCTAATGATCTTTCTTCTCCAGCTGCAAGACAAGTTCTTCCCACTTATCCACAGGTACATAATCTTCCAAAACTGAATGGCTATCCACCAAATAGAAACGTCTTCACACTGTAAGGGATGAATTATGGCAAAAATGGAACATACCCACCTCCCACAAATAAGAATCATGCCTCCTTTATAGCCTTATGTAAGTTAGCCAAAAAGTTATTTTGAAACAATCTCCAAATAAAGAAACAATTATCTTTCTTACATTCGCCTGAACATTTTTGTAAAGACGTTAACCTTCTTACAGGAAGAAAACTTCCTTGTGACACTCTCTCAACAAACACCATTCACTGCGGCATGATCAAACTTTCTCCAGAAGATTTCCTTAAAAAAAATGATCAATCTCCCCTCAATAAATTCCACACCCATGCCACTACCATCCATTGCTCTCTTCCACTTCAGACAAAAAAATATTCTAAGCAGGTCTTTACTGTACTCAAAAATATTCCCAGCAGAACCCCTGCTTGATCTAACAACATAAACCCTTCATTCGTATGCCACTGAAGAGATCACCCATGTCTTCCTCTCACCCACAAGTACAGTTTGTGTCTCACACAAAGCATAATGCCACATATTTGGAAATCTACTCTAATAATTCCCTACCAGAGCAACCAACCCCAAAGATACAGCTCACTTCCAGCAAACATCCATCCTCTCAACTTTGGGTAAACATCTCGATAAGATAGACTACACCCAGCTCTCTGTATCCAGCAGAATGACCTGCTGTCCTCCAAACATCATGGATTCTTTCTGGATGATGTATTAGAGGGCAGCACTTTTGTTCCTTTCAGATGACAATCTGCAAACCCCTGCTAAAGGCCTCTTTATAGGTGTTCTCTTTTTGACCTGACAAAGATATTTGACCGAATTGACCACCATCTTCTCAAAACAAGCTAATCAAAATTGGTATTGGTATTGGCACAGCACTCCCTGTTTTATTATTTATTTATTTACTTATTTACTTAGTAGTTGCTGAACTGGGCTGGCTTGAACTCCCTCACCTCCTTCAGTGGTATCAACTCTCAATCGCCCACAAACTAGTAAACCATCCACTAAATGTCCCATCCCTCCAGAATCTACTCCAACCCTATCGCACCACCAGACCACTAAGATCCAGCAACAAAAATCACTTGCAGATCACTAAAGCCAATAACTCTGCTGGTGAAGCACTATTCTCTTGCGCCATAGCCAAATTATGGAACTCACTCCCACCCACAATTACCTCCATACCATCATGCACCCACTTCAAAACTTTACTAAAAGCACACCTAAAAACATACTGGCTATGCCCTTGCAACTCCCACTCTAATATCATCCACCCCATCCAACCACTACCTTTCTTTCCACTCCACTAACTACCTTGATTATAGCAAGCTCAGATGCTCATACGCCTAGTACTTATTATACAACAGGAACTTCTCATTGTTACATTTGTTAATGTCTGTTATGTACTTCACAGATAAAGATTCTAGTTGTCTACTGATGTACTATGTTCTTCATCTGTAAATATGTTGTAAGTAATTGCTATGTTAAATTGTTAATCACTATGTAATCCAATGTAACTACTGTCTATTTTACTGTGGAGCTTTTCTCCCCGGGCCTCCGCTGAAAATGGACCTACATCCAGTCGGACACTCCCGGTCAACAAATTTAAATAAATAAGTAAATAAATAAATAAAAATAAATAAATAAAACTTATTTGTCTTTGTTGACCAGGAAAGCCTAACTGGACAAAGTTAATTTTAGGGGAGAACCTCCAGCAGATACATTTAAGAAATGTATGAAAAAAACATTTTTTACAAAGATACATTACATGTCTTAAGACGTAGTTATTATAAGTAAGTGTTTTGTAGTAACAATATGCACATATAGGGCATATAAGTATTTCTTCTATGGTGACATTATACATGATATTAAATTCTAAGTATAAAACGTTTAGTGTGCAATCAGTTCACATGAAATATATGTGACTAGCAGACATTACATATGACTTATAAGACATGGGTAAGATGAGCTACAATATAAATGATAGGAATAAATAAAACTGAGGTAGGAAGTGTGAAACATTAGTAGGTAAGCAGATAGTAGGTAAAGGTAGAAGACTGAGAGAGGCCTTGTGTAGCTTATGAGTCAAAGGTTGTGTGGGTAAGAATGCCAGGGTACTTAATGACATTCAACCCAGGTATAAGATAGTGGTGGACAGTATTTAAGGAGATGGATGTAGTGTGGAGGTCAGAAAAAACTTGAAATGTAAAGTTGGGATTAAGGTAGGAAAGAAACTGAGGGTGTGTGGTAGAGATGTTTGTTGTGTAGAAAGGGTTAAAGGTTATAAAGGAATGGGTGGTATGAACTGACAAAGAAAAATGGAGTTACTAGGGTGAGAAGCATGTGCACGACCATGTGTAGTTTCAGTGTTGTTTTAGTAAGGGCTTGGAGGTTTTAGGCATGTTGGGAATGGTGTTCCAGAGTTTAGATACACATGTGAGTACAGAGAGTTGCCTGTTTAGTTATTAGCGTTTGATGTGATTACTGAGCCATTATTGGTTGAGCAAAGGTCTTTACGTAGAGAGTAATGCTGCATGGCATCTTTTGAGGGTGGACATTTTTCTAGTGCAAATATAAGACTGTGTGGAGTAATAAGTTTTGAGTACATTAAATAGTTGGGTACCTTAAGCCAGTTTATTTCTTTGAAGACTGTGCAGTGATGAGCCTTACATGTAAGGCTGATAACAAATTTATCTACGTTATTATAACAGGTGTAGAGTTTAGCTAAGTATGTTATTTAAGTTAGTAATAATAAGTGAGGCATTCAGTAGGGGGTGTAAGAAGGTAGGTAGGTCCTGTAGTTTGTCTTTTGTCTTCTGTCAGGTAGTGTTAGGTTCTGTAGAGGGAGCCAAAGTTCAAGTGTGTTTTGTAATGGCTTGCAATATGTGTTGGTCAAATATGAGGTTATTGTCAATTAAAACACCTAGACATTTTGTTTGGGTTACAGTTTTAATTTGTGTGTTGTTAGATGAAGTTACTTTGAAATATTGTCTTTCATGTCATGATGATATAGTTTAGGAGTGAAAAGCCTGTGTTTTGTTTTTTAGGATTTAAAAGCACCTTGTAACTTAAATATTTGTCACATTTCATGTGCTTAGCTACTGTAGTTCACATGATTTATCCACTAGGCAAAATTCCATCTATGCATCCATTAGGAAGAAATAGTGATTATCAGTACAACTGTCCAATGCCTTTCATATGAGGGGATTCTGGAATAAAACAGTGTCACTTATGAGCATTCTGTTTCCGTAACTTAAACATAAATGTAGCTATATCTATGAGCACTTTTTCACACCAGCTTAAACTCCTTTCCTGCTAGTCTTGTGATGTCCTTCTCTTTAATGACACTTTTAGTTATGTGTGTAACCTGGCATGTACTGTATTTGTAAAGAGTATGCTTTTGTTCAAAAATTTATTTATTTTATAAATTGTATAGGTTCATAGGATGATACTAGGCTATTGGCCTGTAGGCCCTTATAAGCCTATCCAAGAAATTGGCTCATGTTCCCTCAAAGTCATCACCCATTTCCCATATCTAGTAGGGACACAGGTGTGATCCCAGGGATGTATTTTCTGTTTCCCATCCAGCAGTCCAGGTTCCTCTTAAAGAGGGCTAGAGAAGTATTCTGCTTGACATGGAGAGGGGAGTCTATTCCACAGATGGAGGAGTCTTTGGAACACAAATCTATCTGTATATTCCATTAAACAGCTTTTATTTTATTTTTTTTTTCAAAATGCCTGGTTGTCTGATTTTTTAAGTGTGTCACATCATTTTTTTTTGAATATGGAAAATGTATGCTGTCCAAAGAATGCACTGTTTGGGATAGCAGGGAAGCTATGGTTGGGAAAGGGCTGGTTTCTAGAAGTTGGTACACTTTCACAAATTCTGGTTATAATTTCACTAGTAAGGACTATGTTGCCTTCTGCCCATGTCTGTGATCTGGGTGATGCTGTACCTGGCATTAATCCTTCAATTTACATGTAGTGATCCCACAAGAAAGCTTTATATGTAGATATTATGCTGAACCTGTCCGAATAATGTTGGTATCCCAGCCTTAACAACCTCCCCAGGTAACACTGCCCTACCTTGTAACTCCTTGGGTTATTCTGTTCCCTCTAGTCTGGGCAGATCTTCTATAAAATACTGAAAAATGATATATGAGGTAACATTTGTATATTATACTTTGCGTGATCCCACACCTAAATATTTACAGTAAAGGGAGATCCTAACAGGAGCACAAAAAACTAGATGACATTGCTCTTAAGATTAATTATGGCATGTATGTCCTTCCAGCATGACAAGGAATGTCCAGTGGGGGTGACATTGTAATATATGCTGGAACTGGGTTTTGAATAAACAATTTGTCTATCTGATGCTGAGTGAACATCTGGAAACCTGTTGTTATTTTTTTCTACCGCCTATATGTGGTAGCCTTGTTAACAAGTCAGAATGCAATGAACTACACTTGCAACAAAGTTTTTGGTTTTAACATCTGTTAGTTTGTATCATTTGTATTTTTTTTTTACTGACTGGATGAATCAACGGTCTGCAACTTGCTGTGCACTGCAAGTTTCATTCATGTTTAATCCAGTCATTATAATTCTGTAGCGCTTCTACTGTGGAAGAACAAAAACCAACTCTTTCACCTGCATTTCATCATTCATGGTTCATCAAATATTGTCTGTTACACTGAAAATAATCGGACCATGCTAGCCACTCAGAACAAGAGCTTTCACCCCTCTGCACCCCCCTCCCCAGACTTACATATAGCAACTCTTCAGGTTCCCAGAGTTGGTAAAGGAAGAAATTCCTCAAAGCAGCATGCCATTATCTCAGCAAACATTTGTTTTCTCCAGCCTGAGAAAGCAATTCATTTGTGAAATTTAGTTAATCAAGAAGAACGGGAAACCTTCTGTAGTTGTAGTAGTCATATTTAGTTTCATTGCAGTGTGGAATCCTCTGGCATACATGGGATGGTAGTAACTCATTCACTAGTAATGTTCTGTATTATATATTGACAGGTAAATATATCTGTCTATCCTTATATTTTTTTTAAACTGCTTGTCTTTGTCATAACTGTGGTGGCAGCAATCTGAACCAGGCATATTAGAATTCTCCATTCCCACAACAGTTTCCAGTTCATCCAAAGGGAATTTCAGATATTCTCAGGCTAGTGGAAAGGTGTAATCTCTCCAGTGTATCTTAGATTTGTCTAGGGCTTTTTCCAGTGGGCTGTACCTGTTATATACCATCCACGGAAAGTGGCTAGGGGGTATCATCACTAGGTGGCTAAACCACCATAAATGTCTCCTTTTAGTTTGAAGGAGTGGTAGATATACTCTGAGATGATCTTGGATTTCCAATCTCCTTGCTCTATCACAGAGATTGAGCACAGCACCTTCTACAAGAAAACAATATCCTGTCGCTGTAGTGACTCCATTTTCCTCACTATCCAAAGATTGTGATGATAGCTGATGACAGGATTGAAGACTTACTTCTAAATTGAGAACGTCTTCATGTAACACAGCTTCTTCATCACCGTGGTCCATTTCAGTACATTTAGTATTGTACTTATCTACTGATCTATCTGCTGCCCACTGTACACTCATTTGTGAATGAAATCCAAAGGTACTTTAACACTTAGACCTAAGGTATCTGCTGTTCTTCACCTGAAATTAATAATGTCTCCCTCTGTCTCATCTGGGGAAGAACCATGGTCTCTGCGCTGGAGGTGGTAAATCTCATCTCATCTGCTTCACACCCAGTACTGAACTGATTCAATGTATACCAGAGGTTACTCTCACTTATAGCTAAGAGGACACAGGCTGGGGAAAACAAATGTAAAAGTAAAATCCCAAGAAGGGAAGACATCCCTGATTAGTATCAGCAAGAAACTACGATCCCTCATAAAATCATCCAAGGCTAGCTTCGAAAGAAAAATTGCCAAGGACTCCAAAGATAACCACAAGGCATTCTTTAGCTATGTCAAGAATCTAAGTGGCAATTCTCAGATATGCTCGGAGTTAGTGCAGAATGGCACAAAATACACTGAACTGACTGATATTGGCAGACTGGTTCAGAGCAAACTTCACTCCCTTCTCACCCCCAAAAGGGCCCATAACCATACCAGAAGAATGTAGTGCCCCTGAAATTACAGACACTCAGGTTAAAACAGCCCTCTCCAAAGCCAAAAACACAGCATCAACGAGGCCGGATGGTGTCCCAGGCTGCGTCCTACATGAGCTCAAAGATGAACTAACCCCTCAACTAAACACACTATTCAAACTCCGCCTTTCCACAGTCTACGTGCCCATAGAATGGTGCACAGCAATTGTTATTCCGCTCCACAAAGGTGGAGCCACAACAGACCCCGGGAACTATCGCCCTATAAGTCTGACTAGCTTGGTCTTCAAGGCTATGCAGCGCATCATCATGGATCTCATTAACAGAGACATTGGGAACCTCCAAACACTGGACCCTACCCAGTTCGGCTTTGTTAAGGGCAGATCATGCCTCCTAAACCTGGTGGACTTCATTGAGACAGTTACCAAGGCTATAGATTAGGGAAAAGTGGTCCATACAACCTACCTAGACCTTGCAAAGGTGTTCGACACCATTCCCCACCCTGGTATTATAGACAAGCTCACCAGCCTGAACATAAACCCCTGTGTTATGAGATGGGTTGCTAGCTGGCTCATGGACTGAACCCACATGGTAAGAGTTGCAGGAGCCAGGTCTGACTCTAAACTGGTTACAAGTGGCATTCCCCAGGGCTCAGTCCTAGGACCCCTCCTGTTCGGTATATATTTTCTCAGAGGTGCAGGCAAGCACAGGAGGACTATGGCTGACCAAGTTTACAGACAACTGCAAACTAGGGGCTATAATTGACTCTCTGGCTGACACAGACATCCTCCAAAAGGGTCTCACTGAGACAGATACCTGGTGTCAAAACCATGGCCTCAAGCTAAATGCCAAAAAGTGCATAGTCATCCCCTTTGGAAAAAACAAAGTACCCACAAACTACCACATAGGTGGTAGCCCCCTAAATACAGAAGATGTAATAAGGGATCTGGGGACCCAAATAGATAGTAATTTCTCCTTTGATAATCACATTGCCAAAGTGGTTAGAAGATCCTTCTATGTGGCCCACCTAATCACAAAAGGGTTTGCATCCAGATCAAAAGAGGTCATTGTGCCCCTCTATGCATCACTCATCAGACCCATCATAGAGTACAATGCCCCATTTGGGATGTACCTTACAAGACACCTGCAACAGCTGGAAAGACCACAGAAGTACCTTTAACAAGAGGATCACTGGCCTCAAACAGATGCCGTATGCAGCTCGACTGAAGAAACTCCAGCTGTACTCGGTTGCATACCGCCTACTCATAGGTGATCTCTGTCTGACATACAAGGCCATGTCCAACCCAGAATTGATGGACATGCTCCACCTAAAGAAAACTATATCCCCTTGAGCCACATGCTCTAGAGATCTAAACCTCACCCCAACAATAAATAGGATGTGCTGGAGGGATAGATTCCTGTCCCAGAGACTTCCCATGCTCTGGAACAAGATTCCAATCTACATTAGGCAGAGCTCCTCACTAACACTCTTCAAGAGAAACCTTGATGAGTGGATGGGAAACAGAAAGTTTACCCCGGGGATCACTTCAGTGGCTCTGCTGGACAGGAACTAATCTAAGGGGGCTGCTAAAGCCAACACATTCCGGCTAGGTTTATAAATGCCTTTGGGCATAGAGCCTACTACCTACCTGTGAACCTATGAAACTCTGAACTATCATCTGCAAACAACAGAGATGTAACTCTCATGTTTGCTAATTGGATGTTCTCCAAACCTCAACTGTGTTTTTGTATTCTTTCCTGAAAGTCACAATCAGGAAGCAAGGCAGGGCTCATCCTAGGCAGAATCCCATGCCCACCTTGAATGTATTTAACTTAATGCCAAGAATGTAAACACAGGTCTCTCAAATATAAGGACTGTGTGGTAGTAGCTTCCCTAGAACCCCTGTAGTGTTGTAGCACCTCTCAAAATATAAACTGGCATCTACACTGAAGAACAAACACAAACTTTACAATGATATCCTATCAGTTCTCCTAATGTTGGGATTATATTAAATTCAAATTTTAATGTGAAATGATAGATCATTAAAATGCTTGCAGTACTGCTAATATGAGGGTTATATGTTTAAATGTATTGTGTGTTTACTGAAAATAAACTTTTACTTCAGGCAGCTGAACATTTGGGAAGTGCTTATGCATTGTGCAACTGCCACCAGAATGTATGGGTCAGCATGATTAAGGTGTGCGTGTTCACGCACCAAATAGTGAAAGGAAAGGTTACAAGCCAGTGACCTTCAGTTATATCTCTGATGTAAAAACGGTCAGTACTGCTGCTTCATTGTACTGTTAATGTCAGATGAAGTGGTCAAGTCAGGCCAGTTCTGTCAATTAATTGGATACATGCTATTATGTATTGAGTACTGAAGCATGGCAACAGTCTCCATAACAGTGTTGAATGGGACTGCAGTTAAAACTTTCATAATGAACAAATAATAATTATCCATTCACAGTCTGAGAAGGGAAAGACCAAATTCCAGAGTACGATGTGCGAGGTGAAAATTGGAGCAGTAGGTATTTCAAAGAAAACGTTTATTGTAAAGCACAAAACCTTTAGTGTTTTCATCCCTTTTTAGAAATGGACTTCTGTAGAAGGCTTACTGTATACTGAACCAGTGGCTGGGAGTTGAATTGCAATGAAAGGGATGAGAGCGCTAATGTTTTTGTATTTTACAATAAATGTTTGCTTTGGAATACCTGTGGTTCCTGTTTTTTGCCTCACACATCCTGCTTTATTTTTCTGAACGACCTGTGATGTAATGTTACCAGCATTTGCCACTGTGATATAATGTTACCAGCATTTATCCATTCCAGCAACTGATAAGTCACCACATTGTGGGTAAATAGCACAGAGCCCATTGCTTTCAACTGTATGCTGGGAACTGTCTTAGTCACTCTGAAGCAAAGCATAATTTAAAAAAAAACTAAAGGTGAAAAAGTGTTGTTTTAATGCTCAACTTCTAACAGTTGCACAAAAGTGCAGATTCTGCCTGTAACAGTGAAACATCATTCTTTTTTGAAATGAAGGACTTTGAAAAACTTTGAAAAAATAGAAATTTGCTCGCACTGCATAAACATTATGATATAAATGAGATGATTTAACCAATAATGTAGTTTGAAATGGTGAAAGTGCCATTTATGTGCTTTACAGTAGTACAGAGTAGGTCACAAAATAGCTCAGAGTTCTGTGAAGTGAAGTTATCTTTAAACAAATGTAGACAGCAGTGTTTTGCATATATTGACACCAATGTATGGCCTTTTCCAGGAAAAAAAACAAAAGTGCCTTATTTACTTAGAATGTACTTCTTATGGATGATCCATTTGTGAGAGCAAACATATTCATGTTTAAAACTCTTCTGTATAAAGAAACACTTGTCCTCTCACTGCCTGTGGCAACTTTGAAAAGACACAAAGTTCTTGAGAAATGTATTTTGTAAAGTAAACAGTTCCTTTCTTTTGATCCATACAGGTGTAAATATCTGAATAGAAGAAACTGTGTTCAGTGCTAATTAACTTATCATATGGTTTAAGTGCTGGGTGTTTGGGTTCACTAGAAGCATTCATGCCTGATAATATGACAGTGAGAGACATGGACTGAATCTTCAAAGTTACTGGGGAACTTACAGGGTATAGAGGCATGAATGTTGTGATCAATGAAGGGAGAATGACCTGAGGGAGGAAGTGAGTTTATTACTACAGGAGGAGTCGGAGTACCTGAGAGGGACCTAGGACAAAGATCACCTGGTAACATTCTCTGAGACACCATCACTCCACTGAATGCATTGAAGTACAGGGCTATGTGTCATGGGTGGGGGCGGGGCAATAGTTGCCAGGACAACGTTTTAAGTTGTCAGGGCTTTGGCTTCACGTGGAACTTGTATCTATTGACCTGCATCTTTACTTGAAGAACAGTCATATTCATAGATCACTTTTTTATTCTATGTAATTAAACTGATGAAACTGAAAATGTGATCCAGAAAAACACCAGGAAAATCCTAGCTAGTCAGTCATAACTTCACAGTAATTAATGATGTAAAGTGCAATGGTGGAAAACAAGTGCATTACAAGATAAGCACTCAGTGATAATAAGGTCAGTGATTATGCCCTCATGTTTGAGTAAAAAGTGGTGACACAAAATAAAGTGGTAGGCTCTGAACAGTAGTTTCACCAGTCCAAGCAACAGCTACCTCAGCTACTGGCCTTTGTGAAATAAATTTGCAGTGATACTAGGGGTGTGCCAGGAAAGTAGTACTTAGATTGCATTAACTAGAATCTGAATATCAGTCTTCAGTAGTGCAATGGAATACATTATAAGGTGTGATCCTTTATGTAGGGAAAGGCATCAAAACAGTCTAGTGAATGAGTAAGCAAGCAGGAGAGTCAGCAGAGAGAGGAAGTGTTGGTACATTCTCAAATGGGTCATATAATCACCCCTATCGCTATATGGAGAAAAAAGATAAGGAAATGATAGACCATATCCTCTAGATAATGTAGAAGGGGGTATATTGTTGATAGGGATTTCAGTATACTAGATACTATTAATAAATATTGGCTACAGCCACAGGAAAGAGCAGGATGATTTCTGAAAACCAGTAAAGGCCGGGCTCAGGTAACTAGTGCTGTAGACTATGCAAGTGTGACAAGCATGACAAATCTATGACTTTGGGATTTGAATGCAACAAAAAACAGAATATTATCTTTGGAGGTGAGAAACTATTATAGCAACAATCCGTCAGCAAACAGTATAACTCACTACCAATTTAACTTAATACCCACACCCAGAAGTGAAGTTTCTAAACTTGACATTATTTAAGAAAAGAAACTATTACTTTTCTTAAATAATGGCATAGTATAATGCCTGTTTACTGCCCTTCCCAGATGTCTGGCATCCGGCAGTTCTGATGTACTGGCGCCTGCGCAGTACATCAGAGCTGTGAGCAAAACGGAAAGCAAGATCTCTTTTCAGTTTAATGAGTTTAACATAGCGAGACAGTTTTAAAATAAGCAACGGACATCTCCGTTGCTTATTTTAAATGTCTCGCTATGTTAAACTCATTTAACATAGCGAGACAAAAAGCAACGGAGATCTTGCCTTTTTAAAAATTGTCTCGCCATGTTAAATGGGTTTAACATAGCGAGACAGTGTTTTAAAAAAAAGCAACGGAGATCTCCGTTGCTTATTTTAAAGCTGTCTCGCTATGTTAAACCCATTTAACATAGCGAGACAGTGTTTTAAAAAAACGAGTTATACTAATGGAAAAAAGTCCGGGCGACCGGACCTTTTTCCATTAGTATAACTCAATTTACAACTGGCACGCTGGCCAATCAGCGTGCACGTTTTGGGGGGATCATGGTATAATTGGCAACAATCCGTCAGCAAACAGTATAACTCACTACCAATTTAACTTAATAGGCAAATGACTCAAAAATGAAGTTTCTAAACTTCATTAAGGCAGATACTGAAAAATTGGAACATGGTCTTAGAAATGGTCAGTTAAAATGACACAGCTAAGGAATAAATGAACAGAGAAGGATACAAGGAACCTGACATTACAAAAGAAACAAGCTTTAGTGTGAAACAAGAGTAAATCAAAAAGAAGAAAGTAACCACCAAGGCTATTAAATAACTTGCCATCAGCTGATACAAAAAGTAAGAATAAACACCAGAGAATCAAAAGTTTTTTTCAAAAATCTTTTAATATAGAATTAAGAACCGTAGCAAACTTGAACAAAAAAATTATAACTATTTTTCTAACAAACTAGTTCAACAAGCGTACAGAACTGCAGAATAAAGACAACTAGCAAATATTAAAAAATATCAAAAAGATAGTTGGTGAATGTCATGATAAATAAACATTGACTATTAACATTCTAAAAAAGTCCAGTGTTGTCATGATGATAGGTCACTGTAGAAGTTTGAATGACACTGCTCGATTGACCATTAAAGTCATTGTTAAATTAAGTCCATTAGAGGTTGGTGCTGTAAACTCCATGCTGTATTCCATCTGAGAAATATTCTTTTAAGTTTGGAAGAAAGTTATTATCCTTTTCAGTATTTTAGCATATAAGAAGAGACTTTTGGGTACTTACGTGTTATCGCAACCAGATTTTCAAGTTTGCGATAATACACATGCTGGCATGAAAACGACTGGGGGGAAACTGCAAGCTGTTATTTGAAGTCCTTACTGATGAAAAGAAACTGTGGATTACATTCAGGAAGAGAGAAACAATTGATCTGAAGTAGTTGACTTCATTCATTCTGCACATATGTGGTATACGGATCTGATTCTGATCCGAGCTGGCAAAACTTTTAAAGCATCAGCTCCGAGCTCCAAGCCCCTCCCTTACCTATATTACATCACTTCCTCCTATCTATCCCCAGATCTCGTTTGCCGCTCTATGAGTCAGCATCGTGGTCTCTGAGCTCTAAGCAAGGTGGTAAGGTTTTTTGGTCTTTTTGTGCTAGTTGAGTGTGAATACCTTTCCCTTTTTTTCCTCCCTTCGCGTTCGATAGTCATGTTAGTTAAAAAAAAAAAAAAAAAAGTTAGTTATAAGTGTTTTGTATTTGTGTTTCTGGTTTACCACCTAGGCCCAGTCCCTGTTAGAGTGTGTGTGTGAGTGGGTCGTTAGGGCTTTTACTGTTTCTACTATGGCTGAACAGCCTAAGATTCTGTTTAAGAAGTGCACAGAGTGTGGTCACAAGCTTTCACCAGCCGATGGCCACACTCTGTGTGTTCTATGTTTAGGGGCCGTCCATCTGTCTGCATCTTGCGACATTTGTTCAGGCTTTAACTCTAGGACTTTGAAAGATCGCCGGGCTAAGCTTGTGGCTAAGGGTCTGCTACCTGCTTCTACCCTAGAGTCTGCCTGGGTTTCTTCCCCAGCCAGTGACACACTGCAGGCAGGGACTCAACCTCCTGCCAGGCCTGCTTCATCGGAGTCATCCCAGAGAGGTAGGGACAGAAGGGACAAGGAGACGTGCCACAAGGAGAGGGACAGCCCCAGAAAAAGATCACCAGACAGAGAGTCTTTCTCCAGCCCCTCTTCAAAGGCACCCAGGTCTCGTTCTCCTTGGCTCTGCTCTCCTCATTTCTCGCTGGAGCTGAAGGAGCCATCGGAGCCGAGGCACTCCTCTCAGATCTGGCCCAGACCCAAGTCGGTTGCTTCCTCCAGGTCAACTCGGAGCGTCTCCGACCTGGATATGGACAGGCTGATGAGGAGGTTCATCCACAACCAGATTCAGATGGGGGTCTTGCCAGGGCCCTCTCCCATTGGAGAGGGTCCTCCTTCTTCAACTATGTTCCACCCTGTTGCTCCTTCCCTGATCCGACCCTACGCTTTGGGGCTCTCGGGTCCGAGACCTTTCGGAGCTCTGGGGTTGGCGCCAATGGTTCTCGTTTCCTCGATGCTGGCCGTCACCTTGAGTTCCTCAGATCTGATCTCAGATCCAGGAGACTCTCGGAGCCATGGTTGGGGAGTCGGACCTGAGGGTTGAGATCTCGCTCTTTCGGATCCCATCCTCGGTGAGCAGACTACCCCTCCATCGGCTCCGATCCCTGCTTTGGTGCCGGGGAGAGCCTCTTCCTTACATTCTATGGAGGTGTGCTCTCCATCAGCATTCGGGGCAGTGGAAAGGGTTTTCTCCCAGGGGTTGAGACCACAGCTCACCTACTCGGATCTTACCCAGACCCCTCTGATTTTGGATTCTGCTCCCATTACCCTGTCTCAGGGACAGCCCATGCCAATGCAACCCCAGGTTGTTCCCCTCAGGGAACCCCTGGAGACTTACGAGTCCTCTCCAGAGAGTCCCACTGGAGAGGAACCTCGTAAGCGCAAGTGTAAGAGGAGGCACTTGGACTCCCCTGAGTCCATCACCACTGATACGGACTTGGAGAAAGGAGAGGGTTCTCCAGATCACCTTCAGAGGCTGTCTCATTCGGAGACATTATGGAGATCCTCCACCAAAGAGGAGGTTGGTCAGCCCCCAAACCCTCTGCGGATGAGTCCGTATTCCTGGCGGCCTTTGGCGTGGGCCCATCTACTTCCTGGGTCTCCCCACCAGCAGATCCTTTGGTGGACCTCATCACCACTAGGGCATGGAAGGATCCTGACACTGTAGAGCCTATACCCAAAAGGCCAGACAAAATTCTTTCTCTGCCATCAGACAGGCAGGCATGGTCCAAAGGAGCCCTGGTAGACGCTTTGGTGGTTGCAGCTGCCACAAAGAAGGAACTGGCACAGGAGAGTTCCTCGGTTCATCCACTAGATAAAGAGTCCAGGTCGATGGATCGTTTCGGGAAGCGCATGTACTCGTCAGCAACATTTTCTATTCATGCGCTGAATTACTTGGCACATGTCATCTGACTGCAGCGAGACCTTATATCGGAACTAACTGAGTCACCCCCGGAGTCTCTGTCACAACAGGACAAGCAGTCTTTCACTGCGAAGATGACTACACTAAAATCAGTGACAAATACCTCTATGCGTCTCCTTTCTCATGCTATGGAGGGAGCCACTAAAGCTGCTAGTACAGGCGTTGCCTTGAGGCATCATGCCTGGATCAGGCTGTGTCAATTTACGGACCCCTTTAAGGCGTCTTTCATCAATTCCCCTTTTGATGGATCATCCCTCTTTGGGAAGACTGTACGCAACAAACTAACTCAGAGTGAGAAGGATGGAAAGACTTTGTCAGCCATTAGAATCCGCTTCTCTAACCCCCAGAGGTCCTATTGCAGGAACCAAAAGGGGCAAAAGAAGATGTGGTTCTGGAAATCACAGTCCTTTTGTGACACTCAGGAATACTCATCCCCCAGAGGCAGAGGGGCCAAGACTTACTCCATCCCAGAGGCAGAGGGGGTCCCAGAAACTTCAGGTCTAGGGAACCTTTTTCCGACAAACCCGCACAGCAACCCTGAGGGGTTGCCCGGCTGCTCTAATTTGTACGCAGTCGGAGGAAGATTTTCCTTACATTCAGCGGCATGGGAGTCCATTACTGCAGACCGCTGGGTGTTAAGCATCATATCCAGAGGATATTCTATCCCCTTCATTTCATGTCCCATAACCCCAGCACGCCTTCCAGATGTTCCACCCGCTCACAGGGAGGATGCAGCCTTAGAGGTTTCGAAGCTGCTGCAAAAACGAGCCATCGAGCCGGTCCCCCAGAGCAATCCAAATCAGGCATCTACTTCAGGTTCTTTTTAGTGCCAAAGAATACGGGGGACCCCAGGCCCATTCTGGACCTGTCTATCCTCAGCCTGTCAGTAGAGTAACAAAAATTCCGGATGGTCACTCTACAGTCCATTCTACCATTTCTGAGAGAATGCGACTGGATGTGCTTGTTAGACCTCCAGGACGCTTGCTATCAGATCAAGGTCCACAGTAGCCCCAGGAGGTTTCTACGCTTCCGGCTAGAAACCAGTCACTTTCAATTTGGAGCCCTACCCTTTGGTCTCACCACAGCCCCCAGTGTGTTCACCAAGGTTATGGCAGTTGTAGCAGCTCACCTGAGGCTTCAGGGCATTCAGGTATTCCCCTACCTAGACAACTGGCTCTTCGCTGCATCCACCAAACGTCTCTTGTGTCAGGCCCTACACTACTTCCTCGGTCTGGCTCACAAGTTAGACATCACGATCAATATCAGCAAGTCCCACCTGGCTCCGGTTCAGATCATGGACTTCATCGGGGCACGGTTGGATTCGATTCAGTCTAAGATTTTTCTCACTCTGGAAAGGATAGAAACTCTCAGACTCCATGTATCGGCTATCTTGGATCACTCGGTAGTCACAGCAACTGATGTTCTCAGGGCCCCTGGGTTCAATGGCAGCTGCAATCTCTATCCTCCCTCTTGCATGTTTTCACATGAGAGTCCTTCAGTGGAATCTAGCAGTTCAGTGGTCCTGGCTAGACCTTCCGATGAATTTTCACATCCGGATCAATCGGACATGCAGAATGTCACTCCAGCGGTGGCTTCAATCAACGGATATTTTTGCGGGGCACAGCTTTCTAGCCCCTCCAGCTCAAGCCACAGTGACCACGGATGCTTCCCAGCTCGGGTGGGGGGGCACTTCCTGGGAAAGATGGTCCAGGGCACGTTGTCCCCTCCAGAGACCAAGCTACACATCAGTGTCCTGGAGATGAGGGCAGTGCTTTTCGCATTGAGAGCCTTTCACCCTGTCCTACCTCCGGGGACAGTAGCCATTCAGTCAGACAACATGTCTGTAGTCTGGTATATAAACAAACAGGGAGGGACCCGATCCTACCCCCTTTATCGTGAGGCCATGAGGGTTTGGGAGTGGGCCATATCCACCAGCCGGTTTCTCACAGCAATGCACATCCCGGGACACTCAAACATTCTAGTGGACAGTCTCAGCAGGGTAATTCTTCTGCCTTACGAGTGGTCTCTGAAACAATCAGTGGCGGAGAAGATCTTCCATGTTTGGGGTCAACCTTGATCTCTTCGCATCTCCTTCCAGCGCGAAGTGCAGAAACTTCTTCGCTCTGATCCCCCTCCAGGGGATGTCCCCAGGGACGCTCTAGTCCATGCTTGGCCTCCCGGACTACTGTATGCTTATCCCCCATTACCTCTTATTCCCAAGTTCCTTCAGAGTGCTTGCCGGCTGCAGTTCAAAGTCATTCTCATAGCTCCCGTCTGGTCTCGACAAGTGTGGTTCCCCTTCCTATGGTCCCACCTGTTGGCTCCTCCAT
Organism: Protopterus annectens; assembly: GCF_019279795.1. Lineage (NCBI taxonomy): Eukaryota > Metazoa > Chordata > Ceratodontiformes > Protopteridae > Protopterus > Protopterus annectens. The sequence goes on along the minus strand of NC_056726.1, from coordinate 338,585,323 downwards.
GGACTCTAGATCCATGCCCGGATCTGATTTCTCACCCATTGGGCTTGCCCCCTGCACAACCTGGACAGTCTCAAGCTGACGGCGTGGCTGCCCCAGTTCCCGTGATCATCATGACTCCCGGACTTTTGTCCCCTGTTAAGAATATTCTGGTAGCTTCTCTTAAAGCCTCCACTAGGAAACTCTACAATAGCAAGTGGAGACATTTTTGCGTTTGGGCCTGTCAACGCAATCTGAACCCATTCACAGCCCCTGTTCCGGTCATACTGGATTTTGTGGCTGATCTTTTTCGATCAGGCGCAAGTGCTTCTACCATCAAGATTCAGCTGGCTGCCATTTCCAATTTTCATGTGGGTGAAAATAAGGTTGCTCTGGCTTCTGCCAAATTGTGTAAAGCTTTTCTGAAGGGCACTTTTTTATTGCGACCACCAGTTAAAGAAACGGTGTCCCCCTGGGATCTGACTTTAGTCCTTCAGGCTTTGACCTCTCCCCCCTTCGAGCCAGCTGGTTTAGTTCCGACTAAGTTTTTGTCGTGGAAGACAGCCTTCACATCAGCGAAGAGAGTTTCAGACCTTATCCTCCTTGCCCCCCCTATTTTGTTTTCCACAAGGATAGGGTTTTGCTGCGTATGAACCCTTCCTTTCTTCCCAAGGTGTCCTCAGCAGCCAATATTAATCAGTCTATAAATTTGCTAGTCTTCTTCACAAATTTCCAAAATAGAGGTGAACGTAAGCTTCATTTATTAGATGTCCATAGACAGCTTAGTTTTTACCTCCATAGGACTAAACCCTTCCAGAAGTCGGATCAATTGTTTGTCTCTTTTTCAAAACCAATTTTGGGCAAAGTAGTTTCGAAAGTGTCCTTAGCAAGGTGGATTACTCTCTGTATTGCACAGGTTTATAAGGACAAAGGTTTATCTCCTCCTGATGTATTGAAGGCTCATTCCAATAGAGCAATGGCCACTTCTGCAGCTTTCTGGTCACGTGTTCCATTAGATGATGTCTGTGCGGCAGCGACTTGGGCCAATTCGCACACATTCATTTCTCATTATAAATTGGATCTTATTTCTAGAGGGAGAGCATCCTTTGGCTCTGTGGTGCTCAGGAATATCCTTCCATAAGGGCCTCCCAGTAGTTATAGTAGCTGGGGACTCTGTCCCATATGTGCAGAATGAATGAAGTCAACTACTTCAGATAAAGAAGGTATGTTCTTACCATAACGTTCCATCTGAGTAGTAGACTTCATTCTTCTGCACCTTCCCTCCCTTCTTCCCCCTCACTTTCAGGTTTTTCCTGTTTAGGATTATGATTATGTTGCCACTTGTGTCAGTGAACTCGATCTGGGGATAGATAGGAGGAAGTGATGTAATATAGGTAAGGGAGGGGCTTGGAGCTCGGAGCTGATGCTTGAAAAATTTTGCCGGCTCTGATCCGAATCGGATTCGTATACTGCATATGTGCAAAAGAATGATGTCTACTACTCAGATGGAACATTATGGTAAGAACATAACTTCTTTTTTTAGTCTTCCTGTTTTGTGTGCATAATACACACATGCTTCAATTGTCTCACATTTCTAAGATAGTATAATTCATAAGGTAATGGCGGAACGATTTTATCTGTTCTCTACTCGTGAGTTCAAGCTGTCATCTACAGTTGTATAGCAAGCCGTAAACACGGTTGCATAAAAACACAGAAACATTGCAATGCTCTGTCACTTACTTGCTGACAAAAAGCGAAGTGAGGCGATATTTGGTAAGAGCAATTGCAGTCAGTAAGAGAGCAGCCCTGACAATTGAAGCGTCTATGTACTTTACTGCCAGCTACATGACACTGTGTCAGTAAAGTGCATACATAAACAGCGACACTACATTTTTACTTTTTTTATTCATAACCCTGCCTAAAACAACCTTCAGTATGAAAGAAAACACTTGTCTGACATCTTCACTGCATTAATAGGTTACATTTAAATATTGTGAAACAACCAGTAGTATCAAACATCTAGTTGCGATAACACGTAAGTACTGAATTTTGAAATAGAAGCATTCTGTATGTTTCCTATTGTATTGCATTACAAGATTTTACTAAAGCTGATAATAAATTAAGTGCTAAGAAATTGCCACTTTTCCAAGTATTTTAATTATGGTTACAAACAGCTTGCTTCTAGGATACGTTTTGAGACCCAATGTCAAAATGCGTAAGTCTTCTTTTTTAAAAAAAAACAAAGGACAGGATTCAAAGAGATTCTGTCCATTCAAGCTGAATGGTCAGTATGGGTTGGATAGGCAGCACAATAACAGCCATCTTCATTTCAAATACATGGTAATGCCATGCAGAAAAAGCACCTCAATACTGGCTCATTACCATTTACCTCAATCAAACACTTCTCTGACTGGACCGTACTAGTGTTCTCTCTACCAGTCCACACATCATAGTATTATAGGCACTTGCCTATTCTGCTTATGCACACACACATGCACACACACACATATCCAAACATCTGCATACAAACTCTCACAAAGACATAAGCAATCATCTACACATCTGCATGCATGAATGCTCCAGGACACATGCACACAATGTGCATCTTTTACCTATCCTTTCTAGTGTGACTCCCCAGATGCACATGCACGCACATGTATGCCCTACCTATCCTTTCTGTCCACACACACACACACACACACACACACACACACACACACACACACATGTACACAATTTACATCTCTTACCTATCCTCTCTATTGTGACTCCCCAGATGCACACGCACGTGCACACATACCACATGTGTGTACACACACCAAATCTGCATCCCTTACCTATCCTTTCTGTCCACACATACACAAACACACAAACATCTATTTAGCAACATTTATGCCACACATAGATATACACACCCAGTCTTCTCAATACGTAACTGCAGTCATGGTACATGTCAAGACAGCTCCCACAGGAGTGAAGGGGTGAACGACATTTAAAGATGGTGTTCACTTTTCCTCTTAGAGAAAAAAAATGTAATCATTCTGCCATGTTTATTGGGAGCTGCATCTATTTATCAGGGGGAGCAGATAGATAATTAGAATTAGCTGCTTCCCTGACTACTGCATTAGCATGTAGCTTCCAGAGTGAAACTACTGTCCATACTGTGTCTCCCATTCCCCACCCCTAGGGAAAACTGAAGCAGGAGGGAGTTTCTAAATCAAAAATACTTTTCACAATGTGAAAACCTTCCAGTTTAAGGCTTCTGTATAATGTAAAGCATTTCTTTGTTCTAGGGTAATTTTCTTTAACAGAAAGACAGTGCCAGAAAATATAGAGAATATCTGCATTTTTGCTTTTGCATACTGAATAGAAAGAGATACATTTTGGATAAAATAAGCTCTTTCTGCAGGTTTTATATATGTATGTAAGTGAATTATATAAGAAATATATGATTCCTGGAGTACATTGCTATGTACTGCCTCAGTCTTCAGAAAATCATGGAAGCAGCTGTCATTACATTAAGATCATGAGCAGGTTGCACAAGAGTATCAATTTCCAGAGGATTTGCTTAGTTGAACAGGCTTTAGAAGCTTTTAAACAATTTGCAGTTTGTGGATGTAAAATTTTTCAGCAAGCCATTAATTACTAAAGGTAAAAGTTATTATATTGTATTTGGGTAGGATTTTTTTTCCATAGGCAAAGAACAAGAAGACCTAGGTGTAGCAGAATAAATGATTTGAAGAAGTCTAGATCTAAAAATCAAAATGAACCAAAAGAAGTTTGGCAGTTTAAGATGAATGTTTTACTATTTTAGCAAACTAAATAAAATTCAAGATTTCTTTATGTGGGGATGAAAGAATTTTTGGAAGATCTTGGCACAAAATATGTATGAAAAAAGTGCATCAGAAAACTGTTCAGTTTAGTCATTACTACCGTATAAAGCAGAAACATTTGATGTTTTTCATCTTAAGAAATGCCTAGTGAAATGTCCATTGCATTAGACAGATAAAGCCTTCAGTATGGTCCAGGCAACCCAAGTTTGATTACCAGTTCAGGAACCTGTTGGAGTTGACATGGAGTATGGGAATACAAATTAAACTTTTCCTTGTCATCTCTTTCTCAGGGTAGGGGCAAACATTTTCAAACATACTGGAGGAGCCATTTATGAAACTCTGGTAGAGGTCACAGCTCAGAAAAGCAAACTAAGCAGGGCAAGCAGGCAACATTGAGGCATTTCCACGTTACTACCCCTGAGCTGGGGTGGACCTAGACCATGCCTTTAACATGCAGTTGGATAAAAAAAATGATTACTGACATAACATATGAGCAAACCTCCTTCCACATTTAGTATCTGTAGTTCTGATGTCATCTTACCTCACTGGGCCCACCAGGTGACCACACAGAAGATGATGAGCCTGTTATCTGATAATGTTAAATTGGATAAAGCAGATATATTATCAAGAAGGAAGTAAGCTTACAAGGAGCCCAGCCTGCAAGCAGTGGTCTTGTGGCAAAACAGACATCCTTATTGCACACCAGTATTTATTAATGTTATTGAAATTGCAGTTTAGGTTATTCTGAGAAAAGGTGATTTCTAAGTATTTCTGGTCAGTGGGGATTTTAATTATTAGAACATCCAGGGGATTAATGTTGATGTAATCCATAATCAGAATAAATATTTGTTTTATATAGAGTTAGGAAGTAGTTATAGTAGGATGAGAAGGTATTAATAACTGTGACATTTGGTATATCATAACATGGGGAATGAAAGTAGATATTTATGTTATTGGATATATGTATGACTAGAACATAAACACCCTTAAAAGTGGGAAACTGAATAGAAGAGGTGATTATATTTTGCAATACTTCCACTCTAAAAATGTAGAAAAAAGATAGGGGGGTGGTGGAGATTATAATTTGTGCTTTTGATTTTAATTGGAAGTGTCTTGAAACCCATACCGTTTATATAATGGCATGTAAAAATGTTGGAGTATAAAATATGGATTGAGTTCAATATTTCCGGAGACAACTACTTGTGCAATACATACAAGGATAATCAAAATGTGCCTAATAAAAGGCTTTTGCAGTATAAATAACTAAGACATATACAGGTTCAGTGTAAAAGTACTTCGCAAAAAAGAGAAAATCCGTATTTCCTGACCAGCAATTTGTGATGCAAGAAATCTGACTGATGCCAGATTAAGCAAAACTCGATTATACCTCTTGGCCAACATGGGTGCAAAACTCATTACGGTTGTTGGTAAAACTGGTAAAGTCTACATTTAGTATGGCTATTGGTAAAACATTTCTAAAGTCTGGATTTATTAGGGCTATTGGATAAAACTCTTCAGATTAGAAATAAATGCTGTTTTGATTGTTTTGTCTGTAAATCAGTAATGTCATTCACATGAACAAAACAAATGTTTTTACCAACTTTTTTGATAGTTTTGACAAAATCAGGACAAAGATCCCTTTGTTATTTGAACAGTGTAATGCAAGCTACAATTTCTGTTTGTTACCATGGGATGCATAGCATTAAATATTAGTCAAACGACAGAGAGAACAGAAAGGTTTAACATATGTAAATACCGGATATCAGATGTGCTAAAAGCATTACAGGACAGACTCTATGGATTAGAGCAATTTGCTGAGAAGGTTTGTCTGTAATTATCATTTATTTTTAATGAAGGGAATCTTGATAGAATGTTTTTGAATTAAGAATATTCTGACTAAGAATTTGGATGGTATTTGGTTTCATTTAAAAAGTTTGCTGTTAATTTCCCTTCTGCCCAAATATATATATATATATATATATATATATATATATATATATATATATGAGACACGATTTCACCATTTGACTCAGACTGCAGCTTCTTAGTTTGCCTTCTAAATCAGGACCACTTAAGAATGTTCTGTCAAAGGCTTTCATTTTGATTATTAAATATTTTTGATAAGATGATTGTGAAGTAAAGTAGCCCTGAAGATCCTCTTTAAGGGAAGTTGGTAGTGTGTCGAACCTTATCTGAAGCGACAGTATTTTCAAAAAGAAATAATGTAATCTTTGATTATGACTACCAGTATGCTATAAGAATGTACAGTAATTTAGCATTTACCACCAGTGTGCTTACAGTGTATCTTTTTCCTTACCTTCCTCTTCACTTATCCATACCCTCATCATCCTTAAGGTCTTATTAAATACTTCCATGTAGTTAATGTATCCATGCCTCCACAGACAATTTGCACTACTCTGATTTTGTATTACCTTTTACTCTGCTTATACAATTCTTTACATTTTCCTCTGCCTTTCCTTTCTTGTATATATTTTAATGTAATTATTCTGCTTAAAATGTTTGTACGAACCTCTGTTACTCTAAACTTGAGTATGCAAGATACTTTATTATCCTCTTTGTGCAAATGTGTTTGTTTTGAAAACTGTCAACATTTCCTTGTGACTGTCTATATTACTGCATGTTTAAACATAACTGTCACCCTTCCATCTCTGAAATGAGGAACACTAGCCATCATAATGTGGAGCAAATGGGCAAATTGTGGAGCACATACTAACACCTTACTAACAACTTCAACTAGGAAGGTCATAGAGTGGTTAAATATGCTGGTTTTACTTATGAAAACAATCTTTTAATGTATTAATATGATGCCTTTCTATTTACCATGGATATCAGTTAAACAATTCCTAACACTGAATGTGTGACAGAGCCCTTCTTTGTGAACTTTCTAAGGCCCCAAATGAGGTACGTTCCTCAAAATCAGGTACACTTGAGAGGTATTTGTTTGTCATGCTGATTTATTCTGTATGTTTAATCCTTTTATTTTCCACTTCTGTTGTCAAGTATGCAACTGGGCTACACCTGAAATTGGTCAGGTGTATTCAGTGCAGTACCCTAGTAAGCAAACAGAAATACACAGACTAACAATTCAGTACTTTTAGGGTTACTTACTAAGTTAAAATCTAGCATCCATTTCCAGTGTCTTACTACAGATTTCATAATTTTGTTCGCCACTGATTATAATTTAATGTTTGACTTTTCTGGAGTTTAATTACTAAACCTGTTATTGAAGAGATTAAGTAGTGACAGCAAAGAAATAATTTACTCTGAACCATGCAAAAAATCAAAATCACATCCTGGAACCAAAGTACTCAACTGCTACACAAAACAAAATCCAAAAAAAACGAGCAAATAGTATACCACAAAGTCTTATTAATAGTGCAAATACAGGTCAAATGGAAAGCTTTCGAGCAAAGCACTCTGAACCATGATTTGTGAAAATACAAGTAATGTGGCAGTCTGGCACTTATTGTAGAGGACTAAGGTTCTGCACTATTAACAAAATGTTTCTTGTAATTAAAGGTGCACGGTATAGGATCATAGGATCACAGGAAGTAACTAGGCTGTTGGCCCTGAGGCCCTTACAAGCTTAGCCAAGAATTTAGCCCATGTTCCAACAAGTCAGCACCCTATGCCACTGTCCAGCAGGAACACAGGTGGAATCCCAGGGATGTATTTTCTGTTGCCCATCCAGTTATCCAGGTTGCGCTTAAAAAGTTTAATGAGGTGCCCTGCTTTACATGGAGAGGGAGTCTATTCCACAATACGAGGAGTCTCTGGAACACAAATCTGTCCCACCAACAAGTTCTATTGATGTCACAGACCAGGTTGAGGTCAAGTGTGCGGGTTACTCGAGTGGAGCTTGGCTTGCAGATATGCAGCAATCCCAGAAGGGCGGGGTCTGAGATTGCTTTGTATGCCAGACAGAGGTCACCTCTGAGGAGTCTGTAGGAGACTGAGTAGAGGGACAGGGCTTTTAGCCTATCTGTGTAGATAGATGTTTGAGGCCCTGGATTCTCTGGGTGAGGAAGCTCTGTGGTCTCTCCAGTTGCTGCATGTGCTTTGTGAGGTACATGCTGAAAAGGGGCATATACTCAATAATGAGTCTTATAAGGAAAGAATACAGGGATCTTATGACATGACCACCTTGTCCTGGATGTGATACCCTGACTAATGAGGTGGAGCATGTAGAAAGCTTTCAGTACAATGGAGGCAATATGGTGGTCAAAAGTCAGTTTGCTATCAACCTGGCTGCCCAAGTCCCTCACGACTGATTGCATGCTTAGAACCTTGTTATCAGTGTGATAATTTATGGGGACTTCATTCTCCCCAAAAGGGAAGATGATGCATTTTTTGGCATTCAGTTTGAGGCCATGTTTCTGGCACTAGTCATTTGTTTGGGTAAGACCCTCTTGGAGGATGTCCACATCACTAGGTGAATTGATGACAGCACCCAGCTTGCAGTTATCTGCAAACTTGGTCAGCCATAGCCTACTAGATTTGGCCTGCACCTCCAAGAAGTGTATTCCAAACAGCAGAGGCCCCAACACTGTTCCCTGGGGTACACCACTTGTTACGGGTCTACTACTTGAGTTGACTTCCCCTATTTTGACTAGGTGGGTTCTATCAATGAGCCAGTTTGCTACCCATCTGGTAACATATGGATTGATGCCTAGTTGAGAGAGTTTATCTATTATACTTGAGTGGGGAATAGTATCGAAGGCTTTGGCCAGGTCAAGGTAGGCGATATGCACCATCTTCCCCTCATCTATGGCCTTGGTGACTGTCTCAAAGAAGTCAACCAAATTTAACAGGCATGACCTCCCCTTGACAAAACCAAACTGTGTGGGATCAAGTGTCTGGAGGTTGCCAATGTCCTTGTTAATGAAGTCCTTGATAATCTGCTCCGTGGTGTGGCAGATCAGTTCTATGGCCTTGCAGATCAGGCTAGTTAGGCTGATGGGTCTATAATTTCCTGGATCGGTGGACCCTCCACTTGTGTGCAAAGTGGTGACAGTAGCTGTCCTCCACTCAGCTGGGATGAAGCCAGTACTCAAGCTTTGGTTGACTAGGGTGCTTAATGGTGCTGCAAGTTCCTGCCTGAGTTCATGTAGGATGCAGCCTGGGATGTTATCAGGTCCCATGGAGGCTTTATTTTTTACCTTTGAGAGGGCAGTGATGACTTGCTCCCTAGAGGTAAGGGGAGGGGAGCAGGTACTGGGGATGTTGTGTTTTACTGATGTGGGTGACAGAGGAGAGAAGTTTTCACTGAACCTGTCTGCCAGCAGGTTGGATATATCTACAGCATTTGTGTATGTGGTGGCCTTGACCACCAGTTCTGAGCAGATCTGAGTGCTTCCTTTGAGATTACAGACATATGTGAAGAAGGCCTTATGTTTGTCTTTAATAGATGTGGCCAGTTTGGAATTTGCTTTGGAGGATTTCACTATTTCTCTTATTTGCTTCTTCAGACTAAGTGCAGATTACGTCCCATTAGGCACGTGCTCCTTCTTGGTCCTGGACAGCAATTTTTTCCTTTTATTATAGAGTTTATTTATTGTAGATGTCCACCAGACAGGTTTACTCTTCCTTGAGGAGGATTATTTCATCCTGTCTGGTATTCCTGATTCCATGCAGACAGATAAATGCTCATATAGTACTTTGGTGTAAGTTTGGACATATGTGCCTGTTCCTATGGAGGGGGAGGAAACTGTGAAGCTGTTTATACCTTCCCTTAGGAGGTTGTAATCAGCTTTGGGGAAGTTTTATTGTTTGACCCTAGCTAGGGGGGGTTGGAAGAGATGGTGACTTTGAAAGTGACTGCTTTATGGTCGGATCTTACCAGGGATGACGACACTGTAGGGATGCTTCAGTGGTTACTCATGTTGGTTAATACCAAGTCCAAGATATTTTCACCTCTTGTGGGGGTATCAACCAGCTGGGCCAAGGCATTTGCATTGATGAAATCAAGTAATCTCTGGGCATTTATGTTTTGGCATGAGTATTTCTTCCAGTCTATGGTTGGATAGTTAAAGTTGCCCAAGATCAGGGTAAAGGGTTGAATCTTGATAGATTCTAAGAGGTTCAGATAGGTGGAGTGGGTATCTCGAGTCAGAGTTGGAGGCCTATCGCTAGCTATGATTTGAATAGGGGCTTTGTCAGTTGTAAATGTTTCCTGTGCATCATACTGTTTGACCAGCCTAGAGATGTTTATGTCTTTTATATATATATTGCAGCTCCACCTCCATTTGTTTTGCTGCCGATGGCTTGGGGTCTGAATGACTGATAGGATTAGTAACCTGGTAGGGCTGGGGTGCTCTCTCCAGCTTTGAACCAGGTTTCTGTGACTGCACAAATGTCAACTTCTTCCAGGGTTAAGAATGCTTGCAATGAGTGCAGTTTCATGTTTAGACTCCTAGCGTTTAGCAGCATGACCTTTAATTTACATTTTGATGAAATTTTTATGTTGGTAGTTTTGATCTCATGGCATTGCCTAAAACAGCACTATGGGGGAGGCAAGAACCTTTGCCAGGAGCCTGAAGTCCAAGGGAGACAGATGCAGGTCATGTCTTGCAAAACGTCGTGATTTGTCCATGATGTCATCCCAGGCTGTAAGGTACTGGATCCCCTTGGAGTGACACCAGAAACTAAGCCAATTGTTAAAGTCACTCATTTTCTGTTTGTATTGAGGCATCATTCTGGGTGACAGTAGAATGCTTCTTAAGGCTACGAACATAACTGCCTGGGATGCATACTTAGTGAGCTCGATCATGTCTCTCTTCATATAGTCAACGGAGGTACGTCGCAAGTCATTCACTCCAACATGGACTGTGAGAGAGTCATAACAGTACCTGTTGAGAGACCTGAGTGCATTGTTGTTGAGAGACCTGAGTGCATTGTTGATATGGCAGAGTCTTGCACCTGACAGTCAATTAATTGTGACTTTCTCCTTATCCAGCCTGGTGAGGGGCACATCTGTGTGTCTCACAATAAAGTCTCTTATGACTAATAATTTGGGTTTATGTTTAGGCCTTAGTGGCTATGAGACACAGGTGTGTGAACTATGTGTGGTGTGGTGGGCAGTGAAGTTCATGTGCATTTATGTCTCGGAGATCTCTTTTGCTTGGGTATGCTTTTGTTGAGGACCTCCGCATATGAGGGGGTGTGTTGTGTAGGTGTGGGTGGTGTTTGAGGTGTGGTGCTCGTGTTGCCAACCTTCTCATTGCCAGATATACTGGTTTGTGGGGGAGAGAGCAATGACACTAGATGCTTGATGTAATTGCATCTCTCACAAATTGTGTTTCTAGGTGGTAATAGTAGAGGGTTGTCCGTGTACATGAGGCAGTTGCTACATTGTCTCAGGATGCCCATATCAACCAGACTGGTAATAGAAAATGTAGGAAATTGTCCATCCATGTTTGTCAGAAAGTGAAAGAACTAAGAGGGTAATGGGAGGATTCTTTCCACTGCCATTTGCCTACTTAGTGGCTCCGATGAAGTTACTTGACCAGACAGAACTACTGAGTCACCCCTGAAAAGGGACACTTTAGTCTAATGAACTTAACTGGTTAACAAAAGTGTATGATAATCATAATAATAATAATAATAATAATAATAATAATAATAATAATAATAATAATCAAGAGATTCAGTAGGAAAAAGATTAAAGAAATGCTCCAGACCACATACTTCCTTCTGGTTTATAGTATATATGGCAACATACGTCAATCAGATCTGGAATAGCTCTGGAAACATTTCAGTTGAACATAGTGTAGTAGGTCCTATAAGGTCTAAGAGGCCAGAGCATGGTGCATAACAATTAAGGAAAAATGGGTATCTAAAAGAGAATGTCTGAAAGTAGTGTAGCAGACTGTTCCTTGTGCATTAGGTTTCTGATGAGGTAATTTTTTTGTTTATACATTTTAGTTAGAATAACTGTACCTAGCTTGTTTTTTTTAAAGTTACCAGCAGCAACTACATATATTGTGTTCATTTCAGGTAGAGGGAATGACATTATTTTCAAGTATATGAGTTTATTGAATGAAAAATAGACTTAACATCACAACTAAATGACAGATAAAAAAAGATTTACCTTTTTCTTTGGGACCTAAACGTTTTTAAATGTCCATGAATAATGTGTTATCATAATAAGAAGAGATTAATAAACATGACAGTACAGTGAAGTAAATAATGTGGCATCGCTTTGCAAATATATTAGACACTCTGTAAGGCCAGTCTGAATCATCAGAAAAGTATTCCAAAAGCATCCGTAGTATTTCCTGGATCTACACCAGGCCTAGTCCATTATTCATTCTTCAAAGAATAATTCTGCTGACGGTTATGAAACTGAATGTATTGCATTTGTATTACATTATGATCTAAACGTTTCAAAAACCTTGTCATAGCAAGTGTATTTAAATATCTAAATCTATCTACAGATCTAAATGTTTCTATAACTGGCCAAAGTCTGTTTGAGGTGATTACTCTGCTATCAGAATATTGACATCTTACAGATTAAAAAAAATTTTACTTTCAGCTAAGCATCCAGCATTTACTATGTTGCATATTAGACTGTAATGTCCAACATCTATAATATAGTATGTAAAAATGATGCCTATATAAGCACAAAACTATCAGGTTCACTTATATTAAAGGAATAGCTAAATATAGCTACCCATTAAACTGAATAAATGAGATAAAAGAGAAACACTCTTTTTTACTGATAGGGAAAAATAAAGTGATTAAAAATTTCCAAACGATAGGCTAATCAATTTTAGCAAGTTCAAGTAGTGTTTTAAAACCATTTACATGAATTAATGCAACATCACTTTATAGTACATACATTTTAAAAGGAGTTGCATTGCAAATCAGCTTAATCAGAAGATTTAACTTTCTGGTTGAACATTTCCAGTATGTTCATTGGTTCCTAGGTATATACTAGGTTAACAACCCTGAGGGTCTTTATTAGCCTAGCCATGCAACCCAAATGTGACCCACAAATTTGATTTGTATAGGAGGCGATGTACTGACTGCCTCTGTCCTTCAAAGACATAGGAGCCATACCAGAGTGAATTTCCAATTAAGCATCCGATGATTCAAGTTCACATGGATGGGGAGCCTGTTCCAGAGAATGGGAATTCTCTGAGAAACATATCTGCCTCTCCAAAGTGTCCTAATTATGTCATAAGCAAAATTTAGGTCTTTTAATCTAGTAGTTCTTATGCTGTTTGTTTTGCAGGGATGCCTTGTATGCCAGGCAAAGATCAGGTGTCAGAACGCTATATGATACTGAGTAAAGAGACAGGGCTTTGAGGCGACCAGTGCAGGACATTGTGTTAACTCCCTGTATTCTTTTTGTAATGAACATTTGTGTACATTCCAGTTGCATGTGTCTGGTCAGGTTACATAGCAAAGGGGAGGGGGTCTAATAAGGGATGAGTACAGTGGTATGATGAGCTCTCTGAACCTAGATGTGTCCATACATACAAGTTGAGCAACACAGAAGGATTTTCTTACTATCTTGGACACATGTTAGTTGAAGGCAAGGTTACTGTCTGTACACGAGTTCCCAGATCACTGACTAGTGAATCAGCTTTTAGGGGTGTTTTATTGATCTTTTAGTTACCCGGGGTAGCTGACTTCCCAAAAGGTACTAGAATGCATTTTTGGTGCTAAGTTTTAAGTCATGGCTTTGGCATCAAGTGCTTGTCTGTGTTAGACCTTCCTGAGGGGTAGTCTTATCTTCATGGGATTCAGTCCCTGCACCCAGTTTGCAATCATCTGCAAATCTGATTATCCAGAGGTCTTTGGCATTGGCTTTGTAATCCAAGAAGTAAATGCCAAAGTGGCGTGGGCCGAACACAAAGCCCTAGTAGACTCCACTGGTGACTGGCCACTTTGTGGAGGTGGCCTCACTGATTCTATCCTCCTGAGTCCTGTCAGTGAGCCAGCTAGCTGTCAAGCATGTTATAAAGGGGTTTATACCTAGTTCCATAAGTTTCTTGGCAATGCCTGTGTGGGGTATTATAACCAATGCTTTAGCCAGAACCAGGTATGCAGTATGCACCATTTTCTCCTCATCCTTTGCTTTAGTGACCTTTTCAAATAAGTCCACCAGATTCAGTAACCATAACCTTCCTTTTACAGAACCAACTGGGATGGATCAGAGTCTGGAGGTCTGCTATGTTCTTGTTGATAATTTCCAGATAATTCTTTTCATGGCTTGCAAATAATCAGACTAATAGATCTGTATTTCCAGGATCTGTTGAACGTCCTCCGTTATGAAGGGGGATAAAAGTCACAGTCCTCCATTATCTTGCTACAAAGCCTGTTTTAAGACTGTAGTTAAATAATGACTCCAGAGGTCCTGATAAGTCATATTTTAGACTATTGAGGAGGTATTCTGGGATGTTAATTGGGGTGATTGAGGCTGTATTCACAGCTTTAGCAAGCACAGCCAGTACAGGCTCCCTAGTTATAGTTGAAAGGGTTATGTTTGAAGGTATTTTTGGAGGGTTGTAAATTTGGAACTGAATTTGTCCACTTACAAGTTTGCAATTTCACCAGGCTCTGTGAATGGGGTTCCGTTAACCACCAGTTCAGTAAACTAATGTGTGCTGCCCCTGAAGTTTCTGACATAGCTGAAGATGGTCTTATGATTATTTTTCCCATGGGAGGCTATTTTAATATCAAAGTTGTCTTTGCTTGACCTAATTATCCCTCATAGTTGCCTGTTTAGTTTGATGAGAGAATTTTTATCTTTATGGGAATTAACCTTTCCTCATTTTTGCCATATTTTTTTCCTTTTGTTGTGTGCCCTATTTAATTTGGAATGCCACCAGGGTGGTTTATTTCTGGGGCTAGACATGGGCTTAATTCTGGGAGACACAGCAGCCTCTATGCAGCCACTGACTTTGCTGCACAGAGTTTCTGAGAGAAATTCAGCATAGGCTGATTTGTTCTTTGTTCTCAGTGTTGGGAGGGGCATTGAATTTTGACAAACTATCACTTAGGTAAATTTGCCTTGGAATAGTTCCTGCTACTGGTTGTGATGGGATTACAGAGTTGATTTTGATTTAAAGGGCACAACGTTATGTTTGGACCTTACCCTGGATGATGAGACATGGGGGGGGCAGTTTCTTCCCATATTTAAGAGCATGATATCCAGTTTTTTGGAACATCTAGTGGGCTTATTTACTTGTTTATATTTAAGATTCCCAGGAACCTCTGAGCCCATAGATTTGAAGTCTTGTATGATTTAAAGTCTGTAGAGGGGTAGTTAGTCTGTCATGAGTAGGTTGTTAGGTTGGATGTTAAGTGTATCCACTTGGTCCAGGTATGCATTATGAGCTTCTTGGGACATAGAGGGTTGGCTAGGATATGGTATGGGATTTTGTCTATGGTGATCTGCACGTGGAGGAGCTCCAGCATGTCATCCTGTTTGGCCACCCTAGAGGTATGCTTGTTAGTGATGTATATTAAGACACCTCCACCGGCGGCCCTTGTCTTTGCAACTTCTGGTCTAAAAGTGTGAAAGGCACTGAAACCTTGCACTGCCAGGGTACTCTGCTGCTTTAAACCACGTCTGTGTAACTGCACAGATGTCTATATTCTCAAGTGTCAGGAGGGCTTGGAGTAATGTAGTTTTTTTATTTAGGCTGCTGGCATTGAATAGCAATACCATGAAGTTTAGTTAAGTTGATTTTGATATGTCGGTAGGTTTTTCAGTTTGGCATTGGCTAAAAAAAAGGCACTATGGGGGTGGATAAGGTTTAGCTAGTAGTTGAAAGCCTAGAGGGGAATGGTGCAGACCATCCTTGGCAAAGCAAAGTGGTTTTCTGACTATGTCCTCCTAAGCTGACAAATATTGGATCCCCCTTAGAATGACACCAGAAAGACAGCCAAATGTTGAAATTAATAATTTTTTATTCATATTGTGGCATAATCCACAGTGATGGTAATATGCTGCTCAGTGCTAGGCGCACACCAGCCTGAGACACACAGTCTGAAAGCTTCATAATGTGTCTGTGTATATAGTACAGGGATGTCTGTCTCAGGTCATTTACACCTACAATGGACTATGACTGAGTCATACTAGTGCCTGTGATATAATGACTTGAGTGTGTTGGTGATTTGGGGGACCCCGGCTCCAGAGAAGCAGCTAACAGGTATTGTTTCCTTGTCCATCCCGGTTTGAGGGTGCATCAGTAAACCTTACAATGGAGTCCTCTATGGAAAGTGTCCTGGGAAGTGTATTTTGTTGCCTTAGGGGCTTGGTGTTTGGGGCTGCACTGAGAGTAACAGTATATGTGTTGTTTTCACTGAGTGTCTTTGGGCTGGCAGAAGCATAGCTTTGACAATCTGTGATCATTGTTATTTGGGAAAACTACTTTTAAGTGCCTCTGCATATGTTAGTCTATGTATGTCTTGTGTGCAAGGTTTTGACAACCTGATGGGCACTTGTATGGAAGAGTTTAGCATCCAGTGTCATTGTGTAAGTAGGGCTATTGCATACTGTGTCCCCTTCTTTAAGAATTAAGTGGTTGCCTGTAAACATGAGACAATTGATACATTGTCCCAGGATGCCCATGTCCACCAAAATGGCTACAGAGAAGTTAAGGAATTGGCTATCCATGTCAAGTCCTTTGATTGTTGAGCTGCAAGGGGGTGATGTAATGGGTTTAGAAGGCTATTAAGGGGTGCTTTGTTGGTGCAGACTGATAAAGGTCCTTTATTGGGGCAGATTATGTTAAACAATACTAAATTCTGCTAACTTTAATGTCTGTACAGTACTGAATTCTACAAAATCTGTAGATATTGACACTCAAAGCCCAGCTAGCTGTTCTAAGTGTATGAGATATTTGTTCTGTTTTACTGCTTTACAGAGTGAAGTTTTATGGACCATTCTACAAGGAATATTTGCTTTCTAGGTGTTTGCTACTGTGCAGGGTACTGCTAACCCATGCACACATGCACAATTTGGAGCAGTATAGAAAAAAAAGAGAAAACAAACTAATGAGTCCTCTGGCTAATAAAATGACTACAATATGAGTCCTTTTGTCTATACTCTACCTCAGATAGGCCAGGCAAACATTTCCTTCCATAAGATGAATGAACTCGGTCCTCCTAATTTAAAAACACAGTTGAAGAGATCCACACATGCAATGTTTCCATAAACCAGTTAAACAGCAAGCTGAAAATCTGTTGCTGAAGGCAATTTCAAGACAGTCTTACAGCAGTAACAGTGAGAGGGAGAGCATTATTCTGTAAAAAATGATGTGACACACACATAAAAGCAGGAACACTAATGATCACTCAAAATAACTTAAGCAAGTGTGATTTAGCAATCAAATGTACTTAACTTTGTCCGAGTGGCACTGGATATAATAAAACACTTCTGGAATGCAGGCTATGATGCCAAGCTTTGCTGAGCTCTAGCAAAATGAGCAGGAAATATGTAGTAAAGAAGGTCTAACTCAGGAGCAATACTGGTTTGCTGAGTGGGCACTCGGTGTCATGGGTTTTTGGAAAACAGTGGGTGGGTACAGTACATAAATAACTTATACAACAGGAAGTAGCAATGGACAAGGGGAGGGAGACACTTTGGAAATAAGATTACCATAAGGGGTGGAGGCCAGAGGCACAGCTTTATTTTCAAGGAATGTGCAGGCTAGCTAGTGAAGCATCCAATTGAATAAACCAGTACTGGAGTTCTTTCAGAAATTGTGCCTTAATGTCTTAGTGGAGGATGGGGCAGACAGAGAATGCAACTTTAAGCAAGTAAAAGATAATCAGAATATAAAAGCACTGAAGCACAGACTGGGGCATAGACACTCCTCTTACTATTGAACTTCTAAGGTTTAAGGCACCATACACTGCAGAAATTTACCAGTAACACCGTTTATGGAAAAAATGTAGTAATAAATGACTAAGGCTCAAATCTGGTAGTACTACACAGTCCTGCCACAACTGTGAATTAAACTACAAGACTACGGCCCAACAGCATTTAAAATGCAAGCAGATAACTTTTAAAAGTAATTCTACCTGTGGAAATAGACAATCTTCCCACAACTGCAAATTAAAATATAACACTAAGGTCCCAGAACAAACTAAAAATGCAAACAGATAACTTTTTTGGCTATAAGATGGAAAAAAGCAGAAAAGTACAAAGAAGTACAACCACACAGGTCACTATAAGTACAACTTAATATTGAAGCAGAATTGAAATAATTCTCTTTCCTTTTCTGAAATCTTGCAGTCAGATTGAACAAATTACATGGAATAGTTTATAATTTGTTAATTGGGGAGTACTAACATTGACTCTAAAAAAGAAAGAAAGGAGATTCAGAAGAAGAAGGAATAAGGCACGCTCCTGTGAAATAAACTTTATCTAGAAAGTTCCTCCCTGAAAAAATTAAAAGGAAGCGGTATTGGTAAGACATTAGAGAAACTGCAAGATAAGTTGGGGTTGAATACAGAAAAAAAGTAGAAATTGTATAAGTTTGTTTTTATCATATAACACGTCATTTATATGTTCACATTTGAACATGTATGCTACACTGAGAAATCATTAAAGAAGACTGCAGGTAATTAGATCTGCAACATAATAATATAAAGTTTCTGTCACCAATGAAAGTGATGCACAGGTAGTTATTTTGGAAACCTTTATGATTTGAATTCCAGTCATTTATATTAAGATTATCCAAAATAAAGCCACATATAACATCAAAAATAAAAATAATTTGTAATGTGTTTGGAGTTTGAACTAATAATACATAGAGCTTACGCATCTTTGGTTTCTGTACAATCTTCTATTTTATACATACTCAGATTATTCACTGCCTCATAAACACATATCATCTATGAGCAGTGTTGAGGCAAGTCATAATCACTGAAAAGAGAAACAAAATAGCAATGTACTCCACTGAGAAAAGTATTATATGGTAATTTTTCAAATAAATAAATATGTTAAATAACATAAACACTGTCATAGAATTATAGGTTCATAGATGGTTACTAGGCTAATAACCACAAGGGCCTTTTTAAGCCTAGACATGCATCCCAAATCTCTGACAAGTTCTGGTACCCTTGATAAATGTAAGCAGGGCCCTGAGAGATGACCTATTTACAAGTTGCTTGTGTCCATTAGAGGCATAGGTGCCACACCAGGGAAAAAATTTCCTGTTACTCATCCAATTGTCCAAGTTACGCTTGGATTCTCAAGAAATACTAAGCAACTTACCAAATTTGTTTCCATGTTTCTAGAAGGATACTAAATCAAAATAACAGGGAATAATATAGGAAAAAAGAGCTACAACAACAAACAGATTATCTAAGTACACTCCAAAGATACACTTAAACAGGAAAACATAAAACATTATGTTGTTGATAACAAGAAGTGTAGTCTGGTCACTGGTCACTAGTTTACTTAGAAAAAAGTATGAATTTAAAACTTGTTGCAGTAAGATATATTTTTTCATTTGAACAGACTTTTATTTAGTGACACAAAAAATGTAAATAACCAAGTAACCCTACCATACACCCAAATAACACACCCTCCTTTTATCTGTCACCTGTTCATACATCTAAAATTAAAAAAAACTCCTCCTTGGCCTGAAACCAACCACCACTGCAGCAAATGACATACCTGCAAACTTTCTGAAAATAGCAGCTGACTTCCTATCTTATCCAGTCTCAGTCCTAATAAACAGGTCTATTCAGGAAGCTTATGTACCACAGTTATGGAAAATATCTTACATTATACCTCTTTACAAAGGTGCAAAATCCTATGATTTTTCCAACTATCGGCCAATAGCCATACTTTCTCCCCTATCTAAGCTCCTAGAGAAATGTTTACACTCACAAGTCATGCAATTCTTGAGCTCACATAATCTTCTGTCCTCCACTCAACATGGTTTCCGCCCTCACCATAGCACAACTACTGCTCTTCTCTCTTTTACCAATCAGGTAAATCAGCACAGAAATAATAATAACTATGTATCTGCTATCTTTTTAGACCTCTCCAAAGCATTTGATATGGTCTCACACCCTAACTTCTAGATGCTCTTTACTCCCTATCCTTTGCTTCCCCTACTATTTCCTGGTTTAAAAGTTACTTATCTGATAGTTCATTTTGCCATTGAACAGCTTGTTGCCTATCTCCTCCTCTCCCCAACTCTATAAGGGGTACCACAAGGCTCAAAATTGGGCCCACTACTTTTTTCTATTTTCACAAACAATCTACACACCTGCTCCAAACAAGCCACACTAATTCAGTATGCAGATGATTCAACACTTTGCGCAGCCTCATCACTTACTACCCTACAAAAACTGGCCCAAGAATTATTCTCTGCTGTTGAAAGTTGGATCACTGATATCCAAATCATTCTCAACCCCAGTAAAACCATATTACTCTTGTCTACCCCCCAAAAAAAACAAAATCTACACCTTTTTTTTTTCTATCTCATCCAGAAATGGTACTATAATTTCTCCGTCAACCCATACAAAACTCCTAGGGGTAGAAATAGATAAAAAAACTATTTTTTGATATTCACATAGCGCAAACCATCCAGAAGGTTCCCAGAAATACGGTAACCCTCTATAGACACAAGCACTTTCTCAAAGATAAAGCAAGAATCACCCTAGCTCAAACTCACCTTGTATCAACACGTATGTATGCAGCTCAAATCCTAACCCATATTAGAAAAACAGATCTAATCAAGTTAGAATCATGTTATAACAAAATTGCCAAATTTGCCAACAACTCTCCCTTTAGAACCCATCACTGCCAGGTATTAAAAGAAATTCAGTGGCTTGAATTTCCTCACTTACTAAGCTACCATCAACTCACTTGTGCTTCAACATCATGAACTACCCAGAGTAAACTCCAGCACTAAAACACCTGCTGTCCCTTTACTCTACCAGTCGTCCTCTTCTCTTGTCTAATGAACCTCTCCACAGTATTACAACTGCCAACAATACTGCTGGCAAAGCCTTATACTCCCATACCATAGCCAAAAAATGGAATCACGTCCCCCTACTATAACCTCTACTGCAACAAACACACAATTCAAACAACTACTCAAGCCACATGTCAGTAAAACCTGGATCTGCCCATGTATGCATAACAATCTCTCTCTACTTTTCTTTTCCTTCCATATACAACTCTTAATTCCAAGTTTTACTATTGTCATAGACCTACATATTTGTGTCTCATAATATGGGCTGCACAGGTTATATTATTTGATTCACTGTCATTAATAGTAGCAAATGTAAAATGTTAAACTGTATGCAACTGCTATCTAATAATAGCATTTTCTGTTATGTCAGTTGTACTATACATGTAACTATTTAGCTAAAAATAGAAGATTTCTGCAATGTCAGAGAACTATAAATAACTAATTGTATATGTCTCCACCTGTAATTAATCAGTTGTTTTGCTGTAATATCTTTCTCTTAACTACTTACTGTATGTTAATTGTAGAGCTTTTCTACCCGGGCATCCACTGAAAATGGACCTGGTCCAGTTGAATTATTCCCGGTTAACAAATGTAAAATAAATAAATAAAATAAATAAATACTGATGAATGCAGAGAGAGGAACTCAGGAAGCCAACACAAACTTAGACTGGTTGGGCAAAATTGATAAGGGGTGTCACTGAGCGCTTCAATGAGAAGGACTTATATTCCCTAACTGACACATAATGAAGCTTTTCATTAAGTGAAAACTGTGGCTTTAGGTCTTTTGTTAAGATCCTGCAGTTCTCAGTTGCTCACCTGCTTAAATAATTTGAAGTTTTATCTTGCAGCTCTGAAGCATGGAAGGTTCTTCCATATGTAGTGTAGCACGACAAAACTAAGTCATTTCATATGTACATTTCTTCTAATGTCTTGCATCAGTGTTAAAATTAGCTTGATACTGCAACATTAAATTAGGCAGCCTGTTACTCCTCTTAGTTGACCTGTCCCTTTGTTCCAAATACAATTGGTTAGCGACTGATTCCATTAACAGGAGTTAAATGTGTCCTGGTTACTCATAATGGTTACAGTTCATGTCCCATTTGCAGTTTGTGCTCACACGCTGCAAATGTTGGGATTGTACTGGTGGAATATTGCTAGGAGAGTTGATGGGATTTTGCTGGTCAGTTGCTGGCAGGAGATTTACAGTGGAACTTCTCTCTGCAGGGTTGTAGATTCCTCTATTTAAGCCTCAGTGTGCGTAAGATGCAGATGGTTGAACTGTGTACCTGAGTAGTATTTTTTTTTTACAGTTAATCCTCATTGAACTACTTGCCTATTCATGAGAAATTATTTTTTTTTACTTTTTCATGCACACCCCACCCCACGCTTAATTAAATGCTGATTTACTCAGCCATATTACCCCTGTCATCTCCATCTTGTCTATATTCATAGTCTGTTCACTCATACCACTATGTCTGTAACCTGTTCTGTTTAACTGTTTAGTGGCATCATTTTGGCATCTTCATCATTGCTCTGTTACTAGACAGTAATATATGTACCCACTAGGACTCGAGCTGCATTCTTTTTATGCAAACTGCCAAATGTACTCTGCCTGCTCATCCGCCATCACGTCGTTAGTAGCATGGTCTTCTGTTGAGAATCACTCTCGCTTTCTTTTCTGTACACACAGCATGGCATACTCACAACAGTTTCTACTTAATACTATTCTGACTAGTTGTTTGTATTATCCCATGCTCTCTACTATTAGTCTGTGCTAATTTTGGAATTAGATGTACCCTAGTCATTATGGTACTGCCTGTAGAATTGAAATTCTGCTACATCTCCCTTTTTAACTTTTTCTCTTATTATCTATCAGATTTGTATTGATTGTGCATTCACAGTACCAACATGTCTTCCCTCGCCTGAACAAGTGACTGACACTCTGCTCAGAATGTTGCTCCTGACTCAGAGTGCTGGCTCATTTATATCACTTATGTAAGCCTTAAGCTGTATAAATACAGTGCACTATTATTCATTCTTATAAAACATCTTCACAGAAATTCTTACAAATCTCTACTTTAGAATTCAAGTTTTCCAAGCAGGTGATGTCAAGCACCTGTGTCCGACCATCCATATTGTGTGTGCATCATATACACTGTTTGTGATCAGGGACTCCTCATCACGACATGGAGCTATGCAGTGTTGAAGGCATCATCCATGAAATATAATTAATCTGAAAACACCATATTATCATCACTTGAGTGTGTGTGTGTGTGTGTGTGTGTGTGTGTGTGTGTGTGTGTGTGTGTGTGTGTGTGTGTGTGTGCTTGTGCGCGTTTTGTATACCTGGGTTACAAGCAGCATACCCTGTGCATGAGTGCATAACAGTTGTTAATAACCACAGATCTGCTATAAACTTAGATGTGGTTGGAGTCTCCTGATCTGTTGGAAACAGAAAATTACATGTACTCATGGAATTAATGGTGGCTTTTTGGTTGAAATGACTTACTTATTTACCAGATGAAAACTGTAATGAGATGGTATGATGTACAGTAAGGACTTAATCAAGCTTTGCTGGAAAGCAAAGGGATGTGTGTAGGCTTGGGGCAGTTTGGACTGCCAAACTGTTATATAAATTAAAAATAAACCAGTGGAAATAGAATGAGAATATTACATTTCAGTATTAGAATGTTCTTTTTACCTGTGTTTCAGGTATCCCATTATAGTTAATGCCATTGTTACTTGCAGCTGATTCTTACATTGTGTTCTCTTTAGATGTATAATAATCCTGGACCCAATGGAACAACTGGAAAGGGATTCAGAGTACACCTTCAGTTGTGGGATACAGCTGGCCAAGAAAGGTAAGTACACCTCTGGTTAGTGGCTTGAAAGAACATCATCAAAGATAGTATGGTAGCATTACAGCATGTTAAGTATCAGAGGAGAAGCAGATAAGTAATGCATCTAAATATTGTGACCAGTGTGGAGTTTTGATAATAGAATTAAACGTTTTTGTAGTTTTCATATATTGGAATTTCTTTTGTGAACTTGGAAGGACTAATAAATAAGAAATAAAAAGCTCAGAAGGTGCTGACATGTATCCTGATAACACAGAATGGACAAAGATTTACTTCTGACAACTGAAATAAGATAGTCAAAACCAGAAAGCCAGCACCCTTCCCCCCAAAAATCGATCAAATGTT
This sequence comes from Protopterus annectens, assembly GCF_019279795.1. Classification (NCBI taxonomy): domain Eukaryota; kingdom Metazoa; phylum Chordata; order Ceratodontiformes; family Protopteridae; genus Protopterus; species Protopterus annectens. The sequence continues at coordinate 338,561,335 of NC_056726.1, read as the reverse complement.
TCTCCACCTTTGGGGAACTGGTGGGAAATGTCTTTAGGCCTTTTTTGTCAGCCATTTTTAACTGATAGTGTATTTTCTACTGTTGCCCTAGATCCTCATATTCTACTCTCAGTTTCTAATGTCTTGCCTACAGCTTCCATTGTACAGTTACACTAAGCAGCAGGAGTGGAATTTCAGACCTCCTAACATACACGGATTTCCTGTCTAGACAGCTTTCACCTGTTTTTTTTCTGAAAATATAGTTGTACAGCATGCCTTTAAACTGTAATAGTTACAGAGAAACAGTAAACGGCGAACTTAAATTTTGAGCTGATATGCTAATGCTTGATACTGGAATTACCATTGTTGTATATTGAGCAGTAAAATCAAAATAGTAAAATCACAATAAATAAATAACTGTGTTACTGATATTAAATAGCAGTTAATCTATGTGACCATAACAGTTAGTGTTATTATCTGCAGTCTGGTCTATATAGTTATGCCATACCTGATTTGAAGGGGCATTTTAGAACAACACAGTTAAGGCTGCTATACATAGCACAAGCAGAAACCTATAATTCAAAGTGGAAATTGATGATGACGAAATGAGGGAAGCTCAAGAAACAAGGAGAGACTGGGATTTTGGATGCAGATAGTTAAGGAGATTAACAATACCCATACAGACTATTATATTTATAAAGTATCAGAAAATATTTTAAGAACTAAACCAACACAGGAATGGAGAAAAGAGATTCTGCCAATAGGGATGACTGCAATTAGGGATACAGACAATAGGTAAGAGGGGTCTGGAATTTACTGGAGAAAATTGGAAAAGGAACCAAGATATTGGGAGCAAATAACTAGAGAGAGAAAGGTAACAAAATGGAAAGAGGCCAAGTAATTATTTGCCCTGCAGGCTAGAGATTTATTTATTTTTTATTTATTTAACATTTGTTAACCGGGAAAGTCCGACTTGGAACAAAGCCAATTTTCAGCAGAGGCCCGGGGAGAAACACTCCAAATGTATGTCTTTGTAACGTGGGAGGAAACCGGGGCACCCAGAGGAAACCCACACAAATGCAGGGAAGACATGCAGACTCCGCACAGAAGGCACGCCAGCCGAGAATCGAATCGGAGAACCTCTTGCTGTGAGGTGACAGTGCTACTGCTGCACAACTGCGCCATCTAGATTGCCTTCCCTATCAAGGATTGATATTAGAGTTTAAGCAAAGAGAAAGAAATAGGGAGGTCCTAACACTGGTCATTTGCTTAGGATTCCCCTATTTCTTTCTCTTTGCGTATACTCTGATATCAATCCTTGATAAGGATGATCTCTTTAGTCTCATTTCATTTCATAGATGGGTGCAAAAATTATGATAATTTGCATAAGTTATCAGTCAAGTAACTATATAAATCTGAATATGTATGATACAGTCATCAAATATAAGCACAGATCTTTTCTGGTATTATAAAAGCTTTCATTTAATAGCATGAGGCAGCATATAAATTAGCTTGGATCCAGGTTATTAATGTCATATATATTTATGCTACTGCTAGAAGAAGAATTGCAGTGTCATTCCTACTATGGTCATGTCACGTTACATAATCATGCAAGGCAGAAAGTCTTCCTTTACCATATTTATGACATGAGCAAAAGAAAGACCTTAATTAACATAGTATGGAAGACCCAGATAATTGTACTTGTTTTTAGATGGTGTACCAGTGATATACCTAGAGGAGGTGAGAGTGCCTTTCCTAAAGGTAACTATCCTGCATAATTTTAGCATTTGAGGTGAGCCTGTGACTGATGCATCAGGTGTTGGTCTTATACAGGCACTGCTAGAATATTTTGAGTGTCTGAGGGGGATGTAATTTTGCACAAGATTTTACAGTTAGCAGCAAATTGTGTTAGTAGCAGTGCCTATGCATCTGCTTTCATTTGTGAGAATTACATACCAAAGAGCAGGTGTACAAGGACAGAGTCCTGTGCAACCCAACGGGTGACACTCCTGTAACTAGAGGAAGTGCCCCTCATGTTGACAGTGTGCATTCTCTTTTGGAACTATAATAGGGTGTCCAATGGACTGCATATGGGTGTATGTTAAGAAAAATTTATCTGAGATGGTAGTGTGTGGGATGATGTTAAAGGCCTAGGTAAGGACAGGATAAGCAGTGTGAACTACCAGGCTCTCATCCTGATCTTCAGTGACCCTTTCAAAGAAGTTGGCTAAGTTTACTGGGCACAACCTTCTTTTTATATATACCCAAATTGGTTTGGATCCAGGGTATATTGGTCACCAGTGTCATTGTTTATCAGCGTGTAGATTTTTATTCAGTAACATTGCAGACAATATTAGTGAAGCTAATACGTTTATAGCATCAAGGGTCTGTTGTGGGGCTCTGTATGAGAATGGCACTACTATGACCATCTCCATGCTTCAGGGTAATAACATGTGAGTAAGCAACTATAGAGGATTAGGAGAGATTTGGCTAAGTGGTACTTGACACTAACAAACTGTGCAGGGTGTGTTTAGGTCCATGAGGCTAGTATTTTCAGTTTCAGCTGGTGTAGCTATAACCTTGTCCATGATGATTTTGAGGAATGGGATTATTGGCAACTGGGAAAAATCTGTCTGGCTAGGGAGGCATGAAAATAGCCCCAAATATGTCTGAAAGTATGTTGAGAATAGCTTCAGCGAGTGAGAGCACCTATTGTAAATAACTTTGGTACAGTAATGGGCATACATTTTAAGTTTTGTAGTCTAACACAAAAATGCCTTGTGGTTATCTTTAGAGTTGGCAGGGAACCTGAGCTCATAGTATGTCATACACTGCCTGATGATGTATTTGAGGGTTTTACTTATTTGGTTTTTGGACCCTTTTATAATGGGACAGCAGGAGTCTGTTCATATAGCTTGTACCCCAGGTAGCTCATAGAATTGTCTGCATTAACTGCTATATTAGTTGGCAAAGATGTGACAGGCAGTTTCATTGTGAGTTATTAGAGCTGTGGAAGTTGCAGCATGGTCTCATACATGATTGGACATGAAACAGAAGGTTCTCCAAAAAACATGGACACAATCCCACTGCTCCATTTGGACCTGAATAGATAAAAATGGTAACCACTGAACCACTTCAACGGGGAAGTACTAAAACTGCACTAGAACAAAGTCTCCTAAATTAAACTAATATGTTTGTTTTCAATATAGATGAAAGCCTCAAGCTTGGGCACATTATTGTTTAAGGCTCTAAGTTGTGCATCTCCTCCTTGGTGGAACATCTTATGATAGTTTAGTGTCGCCAGGTATAGTTGTCCCTAATGCTACCCTGGTGTTCAAATTAATATTTTCTGAGTGGGTATGTTCTTGAATTGAACTTTGCCCAAAAAGGCACTATGTAGCAGCAAAGGCTTTATCCTGTACAAAAAAGTCATGAAATGAGAGGAACAGACCATTCCTAATAAAGCAGGAAGGTTTCTTATCCATGTTATCCCAAGAAGACAGATGTTGGGTCCTCCTAGAATGATACTCTGTTTAAAACCAATTTGCTGACACAAATCATTTTATCTTTGAACTTAGATGCCATACTTGTTTTGATGGAATATTGCTCAGCTCAGCAAGAGTCTTTCCCTCAGACAACTCAGTAGTGTCTCAGTGCATCTCCTTCTTCATGGAATATCTTAAGATAGTTTAGTGTTGCATGGACAACCACAAGCTCATACTCCTATTATGATAGTAAGGGTCCTGAGGGACCCTGCAGTGTCCCTAGTGCTAACAACAGAGATTCAGATTATTGTAACCCTCTCCTTGTCCGGTCTGTTGAGGGTAGTGTTGTTGTGCTTAACTATGGGATCTCTATTAAAGGTCTTACTGCTTTTTTGCAGCCCTATTGGACCAAAGAAAGGCAAGGAATTTCTTGAAATATTAATAGTGACAGTATTTAAAATGTTGAGAGGACGAATGCCACAGACAAGTCTGTCTGAAATAAAAAAGCTGGCTACAAGCATTTCATTTGATAAAATATAGAGACAGTTGAATTTTTTACAAGCTATGTTAAAGAAATACTGTGATTCATAATCAGTAACAAGGAATTATCAGTAGCTATTGTCCATTTAGAGCTGGATAAGAAAACTTAGTATTTTCATTAATGTTGTACTTGATTCTGTTTAATGAGAACATTTGTTAGAATTAATCTTAAAAATCTGAAAGAAACTCTAGCTTGAGAAATGTTATGTAATTTACTCCTCTTGAATAATTATAAAATGAACCATGAACATGTGCATATACGTTTGTCAGATGTTAAAAATCTGAATGAACCTCTAGATTGAGCATGGCTAGATAATGTGCCTCACCTGAATAATTAGGCAATAAATCATAACATCATGCAGATGACTCTGTCAAATGCAAAATGTTGGTTTTATGAAAAGAGCTTGTAATATATATCACCCCTGGGGGTGGCTTAATGGTTAAGGTGTTTACCTCACAGAGACAAGGTTTAATTCTCACTTTTAGGGCAATTTACTAGGCTTAAAATGGCAAAATGGCCCACAAGGGCAGCTAACCTAGTATTTCCTATGAACCTATGGTCTCCCCTGAAAGTAGTTTAAAGAGGTCTAAGACAGCTCTGGGAAAATAAGCTTAGCTTTTATTTCTTTTGGTTAATTAGCAAGACAGACTCTAAGACTTTCAGTGTTGTACTGAATGGTTGAATTATACTACCTGCTGAGCAAAACTGGTTGAATGCAATATCCCGAATTTGCTTTTCTGAGGAGTACAGTTTCACAACATCCACAACCCTTTACCCCCTAATAAATATAATTAGCTGCAAGATTACTGCACCTCACTGTGAAGGGGAAAATTTGTTCAGTTTTATTGTCAGTCTGGCCATCTACTGTATGATCACATAAGCAGATATCCAAGTTCCCAGTAAACCAAGTTCAGATCACTTTACATGTGAACACAGAGTAGCAGTAAAGAATGTACAGTGTGTGTAGCACTGGCAGAGCAGGTGATAAAACGGCATTGCCACCTGCACAACACAGTAGCTTGCTAGAGGAAGCATTTGATAGAATATTCAAGGAGGTGAAGAAGAGAACTTGCCCAAACATGGTTCTTTGTGATATGACTGTACCATAATGATGGTGGAGGGATACTTGGCATTTACAACAATTTTTATTTGGGATTTGCAGCACCATGCATTTATATTGCTGGATACTTTTGGTAAAATGATGCATATCAGGAACCACGAGTATGGACAATCTTTAACTGTGTGATAAATACAGCAATAGATGTGTAGCTGTTGTTTATGGCAAAATGTCAGAAGCTGAAATGAAATTATTGCTATATCTTTTAGGAATCATGAAGCTGTTGTCTTGTTTAGTATATGCATTGATCTAGGAAACAAAGACAATATTATGACATTTTAAAGGAGAAAAGCAATGAAAAAGAAATAACAATAGCAGATGTCCACATTGAAATGTAAACCTGTAGTTTGGGCATGCGGTGAGAAGAAGTCTGCCATCAAGGTCCGAAGGATGGGCAGTGTATAAATGTAGTGATATTAATGAATCCTATCAGTAGTAACCATGTAGAATTAATGTCAGAGTAACTGATGACCAGAAGTTCCACCTCTCATGATCCCTGTGTGGTTTGAAGTGGAAGTCCAACCCTGGAAGGTCCATTAAACAAATATGTCCATTGTGTTAAATCCCTTTATTTTTTACCCCGAAAATGCTCCACTGCTCTCATGATTTTTTTCTGTACAATCATTTCTGTGATGTGGGTTTAGCTCTTCTTGGAGTTCATGTGGGACGCAGCCTGGGACACCATCTGGTCCCATTGATGCTGTGTTTTTGCTTTGGAGAGGGCGGCTCACCTGAGCATCTGAGATGTCAGGGGCAGCACCTGTTGGGATAGATATTTGCCCTTTGGTGGGGAGAGGGGGAGAAGTTTGCACTGAACCTGTCAGCTAGGATGTTGGCAATGTCTGTGGGCTCGGTGTATTTTTGTCATTTTGGACTAATTCTGAGCATATCTGGGAATTCCCACCCAGGTTCTTAACATAACTAAAGAAAGCCTTGTGATTATCCTTAGTGTCCTGTGCAATTTTTCTCTCAAGCTGGCCTTAGACGATTTTATGAGTGCCCGTAGTTTTGCTAATACTGATCAGAGATGCCTTCCCTTTTGGGATTTTGCTCTATCATGTAGTAGCTTCGTCCTTCTATTGTATAGTTTGTTTATGGCTGGAGTCCACCAGACAGGACGCCTGCCTTTGGAGGATTGTGTCTTGGTTTTATTTGGGATTGCATGATCCATGCATTCCTGAAGGTGTTCATAGAATGCGTTTATAAAGGATTCTACGGTCTGGGCCGTATTTTCCACAGGCCCGGGGGCTTTGAAGGATTTCACTCGGTTTTGAGGCGTGTGAAATTTGCTTTAGAGAAGTTTTTCACTGTGGTTTTCTGGGCAGGGGTGGGGTCGGGATGTGAATATCCAGTGAGATTAGTTTATGGTCTGATCTTACCAGTGAGGGATACACTTCTGTTTTGGAGTATAGTGTCCCCATGTTGGTGATGATCAGGTCCAGTATGTTTTCCCCTCTTGTGGGAATGGTAACAAGTTGTTCCATAGCATTTGAGTTTATAAATTCTAGGAACCTTTAGGCTAGGTGTTGGAGCTAGAGTAATGCTCCCAGTCTATGTTTGGTAGTTGAAGTCACCCAATATAATGGTGTTTGGAGACCTTCATATGTTCCAGTATTCTCAGGAAGGCCAAGTGGGGTTCCTGTGTTTGGGAGGGTGGTCTGTAGCAGGCTATAAACTGGAAGGCAGTTTTTCCCACAGTTAGTTGCACATGGATAGTCTCTGATGCTTCGTGCTGTGCCACCAACCTGAGGTGTGGGTATCTTTGACTTAATATTGATACTCCCCTCCTTTGTGGTTCGTCCAAGTTTTGGGGCAAAAGCATGGTATGAGGTATAACCTGGTAGTGCTGGGGTGCTCTCGGAGCCTTGAACCAGGTTACAGTTACTGCACAGATATCGATGTTCTCGATGCTAAGGATAGTTTTGAGTGCGTGCATCTTGAGGTTTAGACTTCTAGTGTTGAGGAGCATTACTCTTAGTTTCTTATCCCTTGTGATACCTATGGAGGTGGGTTTGTCTTTTGAGCCTTGCCTAAAAAGGCACTATGGGGTAGCAAGAGCCTTTGCCAATATCCGAAAGCCCAGGGATAACAGGTGCAAGCCGCCCCTAGCGAAGCATCGTGGCTTGACGAGCATGTCATCCCAGGCAGACAGGCATTGATCCCTTTGAATGACACCAACACTTAAGCCAATTGTTGAAATTGATCATCTTGTCTTCATATTGTGGCATCATTCTTGGTGAGGGTAAGATGCTACTCAAGGTCAGGGTCATACCGGCCTGGGCTACATGCTCAGAGAGCTCCTCTATGTCTCTTTTCATGTAGTCCAGGGAGGTACGTCTCAGGTCATTCACACCAGTATGGACAATGACTGAGTCATATTTGTACTTGCCTTGGAGTGACCTGAGTGCTTGTGTTATGTGGCGGATCCTAGCGCCCGACAGGCAGCTCACATTGACCTTCTCCTTGTTCAGCCTGGTGAGCGGGAAGTCAGTGTGCCTGACGATAGAGTCACCTATTACAAGTGTATCAGGTGTGTTGTTTAGCCTTAAGGGCTGTGACTGTTCGGCACACTGGCTTTGTGAGCTCTGTGTTGCACGTGTTTTGTTTTGGGGTAGCGGTTGCTTGGGTGTCTGCTTTGGAGGTCTCTGCTGCTTAGGCAGATTTTTATTTAGAGCCTCTGAGTATGTTTTTGTGTGTTTATGTGTTTGGTTTGTTGTCGTGGTAGGTCTATGTGAGACTGGAATTGTAGTGATTGTGGTTTCCTTCTCCTCCTGACTGGTTACACCAGTACTGAGTTGAGAGAGCGTAGCCTCCAGTTTGGCTATATGGTTGCATCTCTCACATGTGTTGGAATTTGTTGGGAGGAGGAGAGGGTTGTCTGTGTACATGACGCGGTTGTAACTTTGCCTCAAGATTCTAGATTCACCAGCTGGACCGAGAGGAGATTGACAACTGACCTTTGGACATGCTAGAATAGTATTAGAATTCCTTTATAATTGAAAAAAGGGCCAATGGGGAACAAGGTACTCAAGGGAGTTTGTGAGGGTGTAGTGCTTTTAATTTTTAGAGCTGACTTATATAATTGCTTTAGTGAGCAAGTGCCAGGTAACTTAAATGCAATGTGTTACAGGTAACTTAAATGCAAAAACGACAAACAGTAACTTTCTTTCAAGTGAAACAAGGAAATAAGTACAGTAAGCAATGCAGATATCACTGGGGATCCACAGAAGTGCTAAAAGGCCACGTTTGGGTGGAATTAGCGTTTCAGGAAATAAACAAACAACAAGCATACAAATAAAGCTAGATTCAGCAGGCCTGGATCTAGTCTATGCTACAGCAAACAAGGTGTACCAATTTCAGTAAGAAACAGAATATGCAGCACTATAAGCCTTTAACCAGAAATTCCCTGCTCAGAAGGGCAGAGTCCAGCCTCTCCTCCCACAAGAGTGCAGACCGCAATCCTTCTTAACGTAAAATAACTGGCCTGAAGCCCAAGTGCTTAAACCAGAACTAATACACTTTTAGAATAACAGACACTGAGCTCTCAATCAGCAGTTCCCAACTTAGAAGGTAAGCTACCTGTCCTGCCACCACAGTGCAGGCCACAAACCTTCCTAATGTAAAACAACTGGTCTGAAGCCCAAGTGCTTAATCCAAAAGACTTAGAAATGATAGCTACACTTTAATCAAGTTCAAATTAACATTTGCTGAGTGGGTATGTTCTTGAATTGAACTTTGCCCAAAAAGGCACTATGTAGCAGCAAAGGCTTTATCCTGTACAAAAAAGTCATGAAATGAGAGGAACAGACCATTCCTAACAAAGCAGGAAGGTTTCTTATCCATGTTATCCCAAGAAGACAGATGTTGGGTCCTCCTAGAATGATACTCTGTTTAAAACCAATTTGCTGACACAAATCATTTTATCTTTGAACTTAGATGCCATACTTGTTTTGATGGAATATTGCTCATCTCAGCAAGAGTCTTTCTCTCAGACAACTCAGTAGTGTCTCAGTGCATCTCCTTCTTCATGGAATATCTTAAGATAGTTTAGTGTTGCATGGACAACCACAAGCTCATACTCCTATTATGATAGTAAGGGTCCTGAGGGCCCCTGCAGTGTCCCTAGTGCTAACAACAGAGATTCAGATTATTGTAACCCTCTCCTTGTCCGGTCTGTTGAGGGTAGTGTTGTTGTGCTTAACTATGGGATCTCCATTAAAGGTCTTATTGCTTTTTTGCAGCCCTATTGGACCAAAGAAAGTCAAGGAATTGCTTGAAATATTAATAGTGACAGTATTTAAAATGTTGAGAGGACGAATGCCACAGACAAGTCTGTCTGAAATAAAAAAGCTGGCTACAAGCATTTCATTTGATAAAATATAGAGACAGTTGAATTTTTTACAAGCTATGTTAAAGAAATACTGTGATTCATAATCAGTAACAAGGAATTATCAGTAGCTATTGTCCATTTAGAGCTGGATAAGAAAACTTAGTATTTTCATTAATGTTGTACTTGATTCTGTTTAATAAGAACATTTGTTAGAATTAATCTTAAAAATCTGAAAGAAACTCTAGCTTGAGAAATGTTATGTAATTTACTCCTATTGAATAATTATAAAATGAACCATGAACATGTGCATATACGTTTGTCAGATGTTAAAAATCTGAATGAACCTCTAGATTGAGCATGGTTAGATAATGTGCCTCACCTGAATAATTAGGCAATAAATCATAACATCATGCAGATGACTCTGTCAAATGCAAAATGTTGGTTTTATGAAAAGAGCTTGTAATATATATCACCCCTGGGGGTGGCTTAATGGTTAAGGTGTTTACCTCACAGAGACAAGGTTTAATTCTCACTTTTAGGGCAATTTACTAGGCTTAAAATGGCAAAATGGCCCACAAGGGCAGCTAACCTAGTATTTCCTATGAACCTATGGTCTCCCCTGAAAGTAGTTTAAAGAGGTCTAAGACAGCTCTGGGAAAAGAAGCTTAGCTTTTATTTCTTTTGGTTAATTAGCAAGACAGACTGTAAGACTTTCAGTGTTGTACTGAATGGTTGAATTATACTACCTGCTGAGCAAAACTGGTTGAATGCAATATCCCGAATTTGCTTTTCAGAGGAGTACAGTTTCACAACATCCACAACCCTTTACCCCCTAATAAATATAATTAGCTGCAACATTACTGCACCTCACTGTGAAGGGGAAAATTTGTTCAGTTTTATTGTCAGTCTGGCCATCTACTGTATGATCACATAAGCAGATATCCAAGTTCCCAGTAAACCAAGTTCAGATCACTTTATATGTGAACACAGAGTAGCAGTAAAGAATGTACAGTGTGTGTAGCACTGGCAGAGCAGATGATAAAACGGCATTGCCACCTGCACAACACAGTAGCTTGCTAGAGGAAGCATTTGATAGAATATTCAAGGAGGTGAAGAAGAGAACTTGCCCAAACATGGTTCTTTGTGATATGACTGTACCATAACGATGGTGGTGGGATACTTGGCATTTACAACAATTTTTATTTAGGATTTGCAGCACCATGCATTTATATTGCTGGATACTTTTGGTAAAATTATGCATATCAGGAACCACGAGTATGGACAATCTTTAACTGTGTGATAAATACAGCAATAGATGTGTAACTGTTGTTTATGGCAAAATGTCAGAAGCTGAAATGAAATTATTGCTATATCTTTTAGGAATCATGAAGCTATTGTCTTGTTTAGTATATGCATAGATCTAGGAAACAAAGACAATATTATGACATTTCAAAGGAGAAAAGTAATGAAAAAGAAATAACAATGGCAAATGTCCACATTGAAATGTAAACCTCTAGTTTGGGCATGCGGTGAGAAGAAGTCTGCCATCAAGGTCCGAAGGATGGGCAGTGTATAAATGCAGTGATAATAATGAAACCTATCAGTAGTAACCATGTAGAATTAATGTCAGAGTAACTGATGACCAGAAGTGCCACCTCTCATGATCCCTGTGTTGTTTGAAGTGGAAGTCCAACCCTGGAAGGTCCATTAAACAAATATGTCCATTGTGTTAAATCCCTGCTCCTCAGTTTGCAGTGTCTAGCCTTACACCCAGAATATCCAACCCTGTACTTCTAGCACTGCTGTTGTACTTCTATATCCCATGGCTGAGTTTGCTTTTCTTCTGTCTGTACAATCATTTCTGTGATGTCATCATTTTTTCACTGATGCTGTTTGTAGACAGATTCAGTGTTGTACAAGCATTCTTGTCACTGGTTTTCATACCCAAAGGTCACGTTGTGGTCTTTATTATACATCACCATGGACTACTATGGGGTGATGCACGTCATACCTTTATCACATATTCTGTTTATACAGCTCCTGTCAGGACATTATAAACTCTCCCAGACACAGACACACCCTGCTGGGGGGAGTGCTAGACATGTACTGACATACCAGTTGGTTTTCTGTGGGTATTTTGGTATATTTGAACTTGTTCTACATTTTTGATTAAGAACTGCTACCTGCCATCTGTCCTTGCAGTAGTGTCTGGGATGTGACACCAATAGACGAAGGTGCTACCCTAGTTTATCCAGTGACTTTAAATGCAGCTGTGGCACAATGGCAGAGTGGTGCTACAAAGTTTTGTGGCTGTCAGTGTGTTGCAGAAGGAAATAGTCCTGAAATGGCTAATATCAGCCTTTCACCAGGTTTGTCTACAATCTCATCATCAGCTTTAGAAAGTACATTGATGATGATGATTTATGATATAGTTAAACTGATTGTTTCATGCAGGAGTTCTGTTAGGATCATAAAACTCCTGCTTAATCAGAAGTGACAAATTGTTGTTTGGTAATTGGTATGTAGTCTGATTTATCATGCCATATAGTGAAGTTGATATTATTCTTGCCAGATATTTCCACACACCTGGGGAGTTTTATATGTGTTTGACAATGTCTGAATATACATACATTGTATATAATTCTCATTAATGTCTACATGGCATACACAGCTGTTGGGGTGAATTTGCAGTATCCTGGGTGGTAACCCTGTGATTTGGGTGAGGTTATAGCTCCTTGTGAGAATTTGACCCGTACAGTTATGGAATTTTATTTTCCTTTCATGATCATCATAATCTACAGAGGACAGGCGTGTCTTATTGATAGCACTAACCATGTCATTAAGGCTGCTGCAATAACCTCTATGAACTGTCAGCTTGAAGAGTGGTTTTCCTATTTCACTATCTTGAAAGCAGCCATCTTCCTGCATGATATTGTCAAACATTCTCAGACACTTATTTCTAACAGCCCTGCTCCCCAAGGCTATTGAATTGACAGGATTTCTAGTTTTACAGTATAGTCACACACTGTCTTACAAACACCTCTAACCATGAATAACTGGGATACTACTAAAGGCCCCTACCTGACTGCTAATGCCTCATACTTGTAGCCACCTCTTTATACTTTCACAGTTCACAATAATCTCACATCTATCCACCTCTTAAATTTTGATGGCTGCCCAAGTATTTCACAGACAACCTTGTTATGTCCCTTCTTTTCTGGAATATTATTTTTTCAGTCCTATGCATGTGTTCAGATGTCCTGCCAACTTTTACTTGTTCCTGTGCATAAAAAGCATCCGTTATTTCATCACCATTGTATTTTTTTTAATTTCTGCACCAGTAAACGTTTGGCTACACACTCAAAAATAACAAATATTTCAGTTTTAAAGTTTGGCTCATAAGCTTTACCAAAGTTTTCTTCATATGTGACATATTTAACTCAACCTCTACACTGAATTTATCCAACTTTTTTGAGCATGGTTTAAGGTTATATGTCTAAATATCTAAAGAACTGGAAGCTGTGATACTGATGGGACTCCTTTTGGTAGCTCTGTTATATCTCTGATTGTAGGATTTTGTTAGTGATTGCATTATGTCTGTATACCTGTATGTGTTACAGGTAGTGCAGTACCACTACATTTCTGTTTCTAGGGTATGGTTAAAACATGCAACACATGCCTTGAACTTGTTAGCAGTTGTAAAATGGTTTACAGTTTCTTTTTTTAAGTGCCTAAAAAAACTAACATTTCAAAGTCTTAATCCAGCTGTACTTTTTTTGGACTTGACCTCTGAGTAGAGATCTTTCTGAAAGCTTCTGTGATGTTTTTATCTATCTTATTTTCTAACACCATAGTCCATGCAAATGTGGAACAATAACAAATGATGCTGGCTATGTATATCAGGGCCACAGACACTCGACCATATGACCCTTTGGTAGCCTCTGCAAACATTAGGGGAGTAACAGCTTTTACAGTTCCTTGCATTTCAGTTTTTGTGCCCTTGGTCAGATTTACTAGGTCACCCCTGCATGGTCTTATTTAATTTCAGTGATTATACTTTGTATCAAAGATATTCTTTGACCATCTATTATATATTACGCAGTTTTGCTGTATTTTCAAACAACTATCACATTCTTCAAAGGGTTTACAGTGTTTTGCTTTCCATAACTTCTTTGATAGCTTGCCCACAGTTTTCCCATTCTAACAAGTCTTAAGGTGCATTGCAGGGCTCTTCATCATATCTTCCAATATCATACAGAGACATGTAATACAGCATAGGGCTTCCTTTTTTGGTGCAAGCTATTTCTAGCAGCTGTCTAAGGTGATGGCTTCTTCAAATACTCCCCGCACCACTATAAGTAGCTGGCCTACACAATCTCAAGCTCCTCTGAGACACATTATCTGCTTAAATTCTGTTAGTGTTATAGACTGCTTGAACTGTATCTATGTATGGCTCTATGCAAGCAGTTTCCAGACTGAGGCTTCAGTCAGTAGTTTTATGCTTCTTGGTTGAAGTTACTCACACAACTCTGGTAACACTGTGTTGTGGTAATCTTCAGCTTGCTAATATATAAATAAAACTGTGCCTTGGGGGGCAGACTCATTTTTGTACCCATCACAGTTTAGCTTTAACTTCTGTATCATCACTTAATTGATGAATAAGAATAAAGTTCCTCAGCCCTGTCTTGACCTTCCTTTCTGTAGTCATGTTTACAGGAACAGTGGCTTCACCAGGGTATGTCTCAAAATATTTTTTTGCAAAGAACTGCAGACTTTTTCCTCAACCTACATTTCTTTTTTGTCATCATTTGACTTGCAGTAGTTGTATCATCCAGATAGCAATCCTGGAATGAAACAGTCTATTAGTTCCTCCATATCATAAACATTAGATGCACTCTCTGAAGGTGTTGAAGAGACTGTAGACAAACCTAATGAAGAGTTGATGTCAGCCATTTCAAGACTATTTCCTTTGACTGTGCACTTGCAGCAATGAAAGACTGTATTCCCACTCAGGTACTGCACCACACCTGCATTAAAAGCCAATTAATAAACAAGGGTGCACCACCTTTGCTTCTTGGTATCACATGTCACATGGGGTACATGATGCTACAATGTGCCCCAGACAATAGTGTGGAGGCTAGGTAGTAGTTCTTAATCAAAAACATGGAGTGATTGCATTCAATCACCACAGCAATACAATGGGCATGCTACTAAATGCCTCACAAACCCATCTATGAGCAGGAGAGTTCATAAGGCCCTGATAAAGCCTGTGTAAACACAATATGTGCCATGAATATGACATGCGTCACACCGTAGTGGTCCATGGTGATGTACAATAAACACCATGATGTCACCTCAGGATATGCAGACGTGAAAAGATTACTCATACAACACTGACACTGGCTACAAACAGCAACAGTAAAGGAAATTGTGGAATTATGACATTGATTGTGTAAATCAGTGGAAAGCTAATTCAGCCAGTGAATGTAGAGGTATAGTAGTGGTAGAAGAATTACAGGGTGGCACACTTAGGATGGGGACTACACACCAGAAACAAAGGGGTGAGGATTTAACATGACTGGACAGATTTACACAATAGACCTACTAGGACAGGACTTCCTCTAAAATCATGTTGTGGTCATGTGGGGAGAGATTTCCAATTATCCCTCATTTGACATTATGTTTATGTGATTACTACTTCTGTCTGTCTGTCACATTGCAGTGAGACTTAGAGATATGAAACTGTCACTCTTTTACATAAGGCAGTATTAATACATCTGTGTGGACACAGGCCACTTGCTTGTTTATGCACTGTCATTTGTTAAAGCTGATGGTAGTTTATGCTATGATGACTTTTGCATATTTTCCTGGTTGATGCTAAGTTGCATGATTCTGACATTCAGTTGTGAGGAATACAGTTTACTAGACAAAGCCATAAAAGCACAGATCATCATCGGTCAACTAATCGGCATGCCAGACAGAGCAATAAAATGTTCTGATACGTCTTAACTGTAGAGAAGCCTAGAAGAAATGGACCGTAAAGCAGTGTTACTTGTGTTAATACATAATGCCCTAGTGAATGTAGTATAGGACCTGAAATTTTCTGATGACAGCCCTTTTAAGTTGTTATATTTTGAGCAAAATCTGTTCCAGTATCAGAAGTCTCTTACACTTTAGACCAAGACAGTGAATGGTCTCTTATGCCTCGAGTCATTATTCAGCTAATATTTTATGCAAACTGAAGTAACTATAGATTAAAAAGAAAATATGAAGCATGATAAAATGTGAATGTTGGCATCCTCCCTGATAAGTTCTATTTCTGTTGTTAATATAGAATGTTTTGCCCAATATATTCCTAGAAATATGCTGTAATTATAAAACTGCACAAACCAGAAAGTTTATTTCACAAAGCAGAAGTTCAGTATCATAAATGTCATTTTCTAGTTTTAAATAATGTTTGGATAAATTATTTTCTTTTGAAAAAAATGCATCCATTAAAAATACAAACAGATTACATTTGTTTTATACTATCAAAATTCATGTGTGCTTGTTTAATGAAACAAAACTAGAGTCTGGGTCAGAGTCCTGCAACCTGTGACTTCATGTCCATGTGTAGCTCTTTGGTGGACATTGTGGCTCTGTAGCTATTTTAACTTTCTGGTTAGTCTTAACAGCAGCTTTATTAAAACTTATTGGTATTTCTAGAATTGTATGTAAATTATTTGCTCGTGTTATTAAACATGTTTTTATTCATAAAAAATCAGTATGCAACTCTGCCAGTTTCTTAACCCGAAAGCTACATTCCTTCCTTTCTCACACTTGGCTGCAGAGGTTAAAACAATGTTTTCCTCATCTTAAAGCTAGTTCTCCTCATGTAGATGTCATTCTAAAAATGCTACAGTATATAAATTGCCTAACTGACATGCAGCAATCCTGCAATACTATGGTGTACTTTATGATTTTTTTTCTCGTTAGATTCCGGAGCCTCACCACAGCATTCTTCAGGGATGCCATGGGATTCTTGTTAGTGTTTGATCTTACGAGTCAACAGAGTTTCCTGAATGTTAGAAACTGGATGAGTAAGTAAGCAATACATTTTCTCTCCTATACCTCTCTTACATGTATTTATGGTGTTGCTGTTAAAATATCTGAGTATATGAAGAAGAAAATTAAAAACATCATCCCAAACCTTATATATAAGAAGCAGTGATGCAAATGCTCTACCTTTCCGCTATTAATTACTGTATGATTTTCTACCTCCCAGCATTCACCTTACATTTTAAAGCCTGACCATTGGACTAGGTGAAAATAAATATTGGGATCAAAAAGTGAGAATTTAACTTTATATGGATGGAGATTTTAGGCTTCATTGGTATACTGGCTAACATGAATTATTGGAAAACACAAATAGATTTCAGGAGCAGTCATGGAGCTTTATAAATATTCAGACCAGACACTATTTCCATTTAGTGAGAAATGACATGCAATACAAAATTAAAAGACTCCTAAGTGATAGCTCTTGCAAGTGATAATGCCCTAAAGGGTGAATGTTACAGGGAAACAACAAACCACCAAGAGGCATTGTGAGGTCTGCTGTTTCCCTTTAATGCCCACCTTGGTGGTCATTTATGCTTAAAATGGGATGTCTGTTAAGACCTGTATTTGTTTTATTAGTATTTTTTTTTATTTTGATGCAAAATAGTTTCTAGACTAATGTTTGAAAGTTAATGTAGGATATCTAATTGTTGTTGGAGGAAGTACTTTATATCCAAAATAAAAAAGTTATAGAAATATTTAACGTGTAATTTATAACATGTACTCAACATCCCCAACACACACACATACTCTCACAAAGATAAGCAGAAAGATACCGACACTCAGCCTCATATAAGCCACAGCCTTGCTCTGAATTGATCAGCATGTAGCATGCCATAACTGTTGTTCATTTTCCCTTTAGCTGTATTTAAACTGCACTACCTTTCCTTTAGTTGACAGTTTCCTTACTGCTAAATGATTGTTGCAGTAAAATCAAGGCTACTGTACCAAAGTCTGTTTTGAGAAGTCTTTTACTGATTGATATACTTTACTATTAGTAGCGTGACCAGCAAGAAGTAACTTGCAAGCAGTACCGCTAATTTCTATGGCCACACACTGAAATAAACATAGTAGCAAACTTTAGTTCCAGAGGTTAAATACCAAGGAGTCATATTTTCAGCGTCAAAGAATGGATAAACTAATAAACCTTCACATGTTAAGGGGATTTACTTTAAAAGCACCCATTTGCAATTTTCGTCAATATTGTGTTTTAAGCCGATGACTTAAATGTGGTTCAAGACCTTTAGCTTAAATGCACAATGTAACTGAAAATTGTAAAAGGAGCTCTTGCCAGTATTTTTTTTAAAAATGCATCATTTAGATAGGTAGACTTTTTTGGTCTTACTACTATTATAGTTTAGTTTTGCTTTTTTGAAGCTCAATGAGCCAACATATAGTGGCTTAACAGAAAATTTTCCTTACAGTGCATGGACTTGCTGCCATATATAAGTGCTTCTGTTTTTTTTTTTTTACCAGGTGCTCTCTGTGCAATAAAATTCCCTTTTGAAATGTCAAAGACACAAGTTTTTTATAGTCCATTTTTTAACAATCCTTTCTAGAGCTTGTGTGTGTTAAGTCACTACTGCCAGCTTTTATGGAGTGTCATATTTCAAACCAAGATGGTAGGAGTTACTTAAAGAAGATTTACATCTGGTCAAATGTATAGTATCTGAGGCAATCTTCCTGAAACATCAGCTCCCAGAATGTGTTTGTCTTTTTTTGGGTTTGGTATAAGGTTATAGTAGTATGAGCTGTATTAAATGGTGATTTTTGTTTTCTGGGGGGTTTGTTTGTGTGCCTGTACAGTTAGTAAGTGTAAGCAGGGGGGATGTGTTATGGTGAAGTCCTCCACATGAAATGAAACATGGTGGCTTGATCCACTGCACAGAAGGTTGTTTTCATGATTTTCTCCAAATGTGCAGTGTATGCAAGTGGGGAGTCAGCAACCATCGATATGTTTGCAGCAAATTCAGTTTTAAGTTCCCACAGTGGATCCATTACATGTACTTCTCACTTAAGTGTCTTCACTGTATATGTCATTCTTCCATGTAATTTTCTTTTATTCCAATAAACTATCTTTCTGTATCTTAAGTATCTATAAGTATCTATCTTTCTGTATCTATCTTAAGTACCAAGTCATGGGTTTTTGGAAGCATTTTATGCCTTCCCATATTTCTTAGTGTAAAAGCACCTCGATTATGGTGAGGTTTCTTGCTTTCTAATTAAGATCATGGCACACTGCAGCTCTTCACATCTTTAAAACATGCTGTTTACTAAGTCTTCTAGCCTTCTGTGTTGGCATTTTTGGAAGATCGTTACCACTGGTGTAAATGTCAAAAACATTTGTAAAACGTATGTTTTTTGTTTTGCTATAAAATTTGTTTAATCTTTTGAAATGAGATGTTACCATGTATATGTTGATAGCTTAAAAAAACATTGTTGTACCCATGTGTGACTATAGAAACAACTGTCATGCAAGCTCTCCTTTCACATTCACTGACATTTATAAAGTAATAAAGTTTTTTCAGTGTTAGTTTTCACCATTTTTCATGAGAGTCAGGAAATCATAGTATGACTAGAAAGCTAGTGAATGCAGTTAAACATCAGCCTCTTAATTTGCACATTACTGTATATGAATTTGAGCGAGTCCTTGTTGGTAATATATCACATAGCTTAAGTAAGGCAAAAGATGCCTACATTTAATGAGTTTTAATTTAGCCAGTTAAAAAGAGGAATGTTAAGTGCCACTCACTGCTCTCCACTCTAGTCTTTAAGACCAACCTTTTTTCCTGATTTAATTTTGGCTAGCCTTTCTAAGTATCCTTCAGACCGCATGTGTATTATGTCTATTGGGAATTATAGTTTAATTTTCATTCCAACAACCATAAAATGATGTCTCTGATCAGCACATTCAGTCACTCCCCCCATGGAATTGTAAGAAGACAAGAATGAGAGGTGAGAGCCTGAAACTTCTGCCATCACTTAATATTTAAGCAATAACCCACATCTGGGTGTGGGCGCCCTCGTGACCAAACAAAGGCAACCGTGGGTAAATCTAGCATTACCCACACCCAGACGTGGGTTATTGATATTATACAATGACATTATTTAAGAAAAAAAATACTTACTTTTCTTAAATAATGCCTTTGTATAATAGCTGTGTGGTACATTCCATGGTTTTCCACTATCCTGGGGCTTTTTCTGATGTACTGCACATGCGTATGCTTACATGGTATGTCAGAGCTGTGTAGAGGAAGCAACGGAGAAAGGAAGCTCTCCGTTCCTTTTTTAAAGCTGTCTTGCTATGTTAAACGAGTTTAACATAATGCAATATCTTTAAAAAAAGCAACAGAGAAAGGAAGATCTCAGTTGCTTTTTTTTTAAAGATATCAGGCTATGTTAAACATATAACATAGCAAGATTACAGCAACAGAGATTTTCCGTTTTCCATTGCTACCTATCACAAACAAAGAAAATCAAGACTTATACTATTGGGAAAAGGTCCGGTCGCACGGACCTTTTCCCATTAGTATATGTCGAATTTACAACGGGCACACTGGTTGGGCTGGCCAGTCATCGTGCTTGTTTTGGAATACTAATTGGCAGTCATTGTATAATAGGAGAGTTTCCACCTTTCAGTACACCTAACAAACATGTTCATGTTGGTCAGTAGTTAAGTTCTATTTGTAGCTATGTTGAGTTACAGTATAGTTGGCCAGTTAGGTTGTTTGTTGAAAACTTTTTAGGTAGTATAATTGGTTGAGTACAAGGTTTGTTGAGTGGTGGAGTAGTCAGATTTCATTTTATTGAATTTAAGGCAAGTGAGATTGGTGATTAATAATGAAACTTTTGTTTGTAGTGAACGATTCAGTACTGAGTATGTGTGCGCGTGTGTGTGTGTATGTGTTTGTGTGCGTGTTTTGTATAGTGGTACTGATGGGAAAGAGTGCTTAATACCCTTATGTGTATGGGTTGTGATTAGGGATAAGGTTAGGTTACCCCATGGAGGGACTTTGTCTGATTCCTTATCCCAAAAATGGGTAAGCTGAAATTGGCCACTCACTACTTTCCTTCCCTAGTCAACTCATTCACTGCTTAGGCTGCTAGTTGAAGTAAGGACTTTTCAGATATATTCATGGAAAAAAATCTCTACACTGCAGAGATAGCTTATTGTGACTAATTATCTTGCCCATTGTACAATTATAGTACAATATAGTTTATTTTCCCAGTACATTTATTTAACCCATTTACAGTCTGCTTTGTTTATTTTTATGCTGTCCATACATAATGGTCACTGCTGCAAGAACTCTTCTTTCTCCCACTGTTATAGATAGATGGTTCTCAACCTGCTTTTTTCTATCCACATTACAGAGCAAGCATATATCTTACCCAGTTTTTCAACATGCAGACATAGGTTCATAGGTAGGTACTAGGCTATCGGCCCAAGGGCCTATGTAAGCCTAGCCAAAAAGGTTCCCTGGCTTACGCCACCCAAAAAAGTTATTTTCCTGTGCCACTGTTGAGCAGAGACACAGAGGTGATCCCCGGGGTGTATTTCTTATTTCCATCCACTCATCAAGATTTTTCTTGAAGAGTGCTAATGAAGAACTTTGCTTGACATAGATGGGTAGCCTGTTCCAGAGTATGGGAAGTCTCTGGGACAGGAATCTATCCCTCCAGCATGTCCTGTTTATTCTGGTGACAAGGATTAGGTCCCTAAAGCATGTAGCTCAGAGGGATTGGGATTTCTTTAGGTGTAGCATGTCCAACAGTTCTGGGTTTGACATAGCTTTATATGTTAGGCAGAGATCACATTAGAGTAGGCGATATGCTATGGAGTAAAGCTGGAGTTTTTTGAGGCATTCAGTGTAGGGCATTTGTTTGAGGCCAGTAATCCTCTTTGTGAGATACTTCTGTGGCCTTTCCAGCTGCTGCAGATGTCTTGTGAGGTACATTCCAAAAGGGGTCTTGTACTCTATAATGGGTCTAATGAGTGTCGAGTAGAGGAGAACAATGACCTCTTTTTTCCTGGATGAGAACCCTTTTATGATGAGGTGTGCCACATAGTAGGACTTCCTGACTACTGTGGCGATGTGACTATCACAGGAGAGACTACTGTCCACCTGGGTCCCAAGGTCTCTTATCACACATTCGGTGTTAAGTAGATTGCTGCCTATGTGGTAGTTCATGGGTACAGAGTTTTTACCAAAGGGGATGACACTGCACTTTTTGGCATTGAGCATGAGGCAGTGGCTCTGACACCAGGCATCTGTCTCAGCGAAGCCCTTCTGTAGGATGTCCACATCATTTGGGGACTTGACTATGGCTCCTAGTTTGCAGTCATCTGTGAATTTCGTTAGCCAGAGGCCTTCTGTGTTAGCCTGTACTTCAGAGAAGTAGATACCAAACAGGAGAGGTCCCAGGACGGAACCCTGTGGTACTCCACTTGTCACTGCTCTGAGGTCAGATTTGGAGTCTGCAACTTTTACAGTGTGTGTTCTGTCAGTGAGCCAGTTGGCAACCCATCTTTTGACGTAGGGATTTATACATAGATTAGTGAGTTTAGCTATAATTCCAGAATGGGGGATGGTGTTGAAAGCCTTGGAGAGGTCAAGATAGGCTGTGTGACCCACCTTACCCTCATCTACTGCTTTGGTGACTGATCAGGTACAGGAGGCATGATCTGCCTTTCACAAACCCGAACTGGGTGGGATCCAGAGTTTGGAGGCTACCGATGTCTTTGTTTATGAGTTCCATGATGATGCGTTCAATGGCCTTGCAAACCAGGCTCATCAGGCTAATAGGTCGATAGTTCTTTGTGGAGTAGGATAACTGTTGCTGTGCACCATTCAGTGGGCACAAAGCCTGATGCAAGGCTATTATTGAACATGGTGCTTAAGCGGGGAGCCAGTTTGCTCTGAAGTTCGTGTAAAACGCAGCCTGGGATTTTGTCCGGTCCCATGGATGCTGTGTTTTTGGCTTTAGAGAGTGCAGCTTTTACCTGCGTAGTTGTGTTTAGAGGGACTTTGCATTCTTCCTGTATAGATATGGGCCATTTAGGGGATGGGGGGTAAAGTTAGCACTGAACCTGTCTGCCAGGATGTTGGCAATATCAGTTGGTTCTGTATTTTTTGTGACTTTGTGCTGTAACTCAGAGAAGATCTGGGTGTTGCCATCGAGATTCTTGACATAGCTATAGAATGCTTTGTGGTTGTCCTTAGAATTAGTGGCAATTTTGTTTTCATAGCTAGCTTTGGAGGATCTTAAAAGGGGTCTCAGCTTCTTACTGAGGCTGACCAGGGAGCTCCTCCACTCATAGGATTTTACTCTCTTTTGCAACAGTTTCTTCCATCTGTTGTACAGATTGTTTATGGCAGGGGACCAGCAGATTGGCTTCCTTTTTTTGGAGGACAGTATCGTGGTTCTGTTTGGGATAGCACGATTCATGCACTCGTGTAAGTGCTTATAGAGTGCATTTGTGTAGGATTCAGCAGTTGTAACTGTATTGTCCATCTGCATGGGTGTCATGAAGTTTCTTAAACTTGAGTTGGCTTTGCAGAATTTTTTTACCGTGGTTTCCTTAATGGGGGCTGGGGTCCGGATGTGGATATCAAAGGTGATTAGCGTATGGTCGGATCGGACCAACGAAGACCACCATGACTGTGAAATTATCAGCAGCTTTCTAATCTTACATGTATACAAATTTTTCTTACATTCTCTAGCTTACATCATTATTACAGTTTGTGATATCTTAGCCCATAGTTTCTGAAATGGTCAAGTCAGCCTTTGGCCTCTTTCAAGATAGAA
The DNA here is from genome assembly GCF_019279795.1 of Protopterus annectens. Lineage (NCBI taxonomy): Eukaryota > Metazoa > Chordata > Ceratodontiformes > Protopteridae > Protopterus > Protopterus annectens. The sequence continues at coordinate 338,537,981 of NC_056726.1, read as the reverse complement.
CCAGAAGAACAAAACACCTATTTGCAAATGGAACAGTCCTCAGGCTGAGGCAAGCAATGACACAATCCAAAATAACACAAACTAATAATCTTCTGCAAAAATCCTGAAGATAGAAAGGAAAATGAAACAGAACAATTCAAAGTTTATTTGCACACAGACAAGCGCTTTCATTCCACAATGGAAACTTCATCAGATAAAAATTCAACACATCAATGTTTCTTTGATACTAAAATATCCCCTTGACATCATTCAAAAAATCACACCTCCAGTTTCATTTTTAAAAATCTATTAACAAATATTCCACCATACAACTTATAAACATACATAAAAAATGTTATATATGCATAAATATATACACACACACACATTTACATCTCTCTCTCAATATATATGTATATATATATATATATATATATATATATATATATATATATGGGATACGGACACATGCTCGACTGAGCATATGTCCGAATCACAAAACATGGATCACACATACACGAAAGCGCTTAACATCGAAAAGGGCTTCCATGTATGTGTGCCTGTTTCATAGATCAGACTACAGTGCGGGTAAGGAAAAATTCCCTTTTCCTCACTGTAGTGCAATCTCGGCATGAGAATATTAAAGTGGGGGTGTGGGAAGTGCAGGGGGGCGAAGCCCCCCTGCAAAAACGTAGATTTTTTTTTTGAACTACACATACATGGAAGTGCTTTTCAATGTTAAGTGCTTTCGTGTATGTGTGTTCGATGTTTTTGGATTCGGACATATGCTTAGTCAAGCATGTGTCCTAGATCCATATATATATATATATATATATATATATATATATATATATATATATATCTTTCCATAAGACTATGTATACAATTCAGTGTGTAGAATTCAATAAAATTCATTGTATGTAAGAACTGGAAATCAAACCCAGGACCTTCTGCATATTAGACAGATGTAACTACCGCTATACTACATAACCTTCAATGGATGCAATTCCTTCTAGCTTTGCATTGCTTTCAGTTTTAAAATTCTACTAATCGACACCTGTTCACTTAGCCCTGGCCAATGCATAGCATTCAAATGCAATTGCCATATAAGCTCACATTTTTTCTAACAGTAAGGTCTGGGGTCCTTTCCTTTAAAACTAGAGATTCCAGAACAAAAAATGTGAAACTATGTGTATCATTGCTCATACAATGCTTAGCCAGGGCATTTGTCTCCTTTTTCAGTTTAATTTCTCTTAGATGTTCCTATATACGTGCTCCAATTTTCCCTTAGATGTTCATATATATATATATATATATATATATATATATATATATATATATATATATATATATATATGCTCTAAGTCTCCTCTCTGTTTTTACAACAAAAAATATGGCCATTGGCAGCAAAGGGCTCAGTATACTACCCTTTCTGTGCTGCAGTTCAAACAGCCTCTGATTGAGTCAGGTTTCCCAGATATTCCACCAAACCAAAAAACAGAGGCCTTAAAGCAAATTCAACTCCTGTGCACCCATGTTTCTGTGAAACTGGTGCCAAATTCATTACAACAAAAAGGTTTTTATTCAGGGTTTTTCCTAGTTCCCTAGAAAAGAGAATACTCGGAGGTCGATTCTGGACCTGACAAAACTCAACCAATTCTTACAGATTCCAAAATTCTAGCTCTGCACTTCCAAAAGCTTCTTCTCAGTAACTGCCTCACAGCCAGAGAGTTCCTCAGAGTCTTGGACTATATGGCCTCTTGCATCCTTATAATCCCCCTGACCAGACTACATATGAGGAAGATGCAGTGCTACCTCAGAAATATGTGGTGCCCACATTTTCAGTCCCTCAATTTCAGGATGAAGCTTTTCACTTATTTCAGGAAAGAGTTTGCCTGGTGGGCCCGAGCATGCTTCCACAATCCTGGCCTTCCCTTCAGGATCATCCCTCAGGGCCAAACTGTGAAAACAGATGCCTCAGAAATAGCCTAGGGAGCCCACCGCAACAACTTCCAGACTCAGGGCAGAAGAGACTTCCAGTTCAAGAACAAACACATCAACCAACCTAAAATAACTGAACAGTCCTAAATGGCCTGATTGAATTCAAAGACCAATGGAAACCAGGAATAGTCCTGGTAAAGACAGACAACACCATGGTTATGTGGTACATAAATAAGCAGGGGGTGCTTACTCTTACCTTCTTTGTTGCCTAGCCATGGACCTTAGGGAAACTGCAAACTCCCTAGGCTTGCATCTCAAGAGACAGTACCTATTAGGAGAAACCAGTCAACTGGAAAATCACCTGAGCAGCAGCATGTCAGACCATTATGAGTGGCAACTGCATCTGGAAGTTTTTGTCAGTGTGCCCAAAGAATGAGGTGTGTCACAGATAGATCTTTTTGCTACCAAAGAAAATACTTACTTGAAAAAGTTTTGCTCAAGGACCAAAACAAGGTCAGCCTGGAAGAGAAATTTCCTTCTCCTTCCCTTGGACAAGCCTATTCTTTAATGTCTTGCTCATTACCTGTATGTGATGCCCCTGCACTGGCCCAGTAATCAAGGAGCCTCAATCTACACCACTGGCAACAGTGAAGGATGTACACAATGGGAGGATGACAAGTACACACACACACACACACACACACACACACACACACACACACACACACACTAAAGTACAATTTCCCTTAAGAGCACACAGAGATCACAGTCAGACTGGGGCTGGTTTCTCCCTCTTTCTCCAGATCCCCAGAAAAGACTTCCCACAAGCACAGGTACAGGGTTAAGATCTCAGCTGAGGGGTGAAGCCAAGACCTGTCCAACCAGTGCTTCGTGTCCCTGTCCAAGTAGCTGACACACACACACACACACACACACACACACACACACACACACACACACACACACACACTTTGAGATTTGATTTATATACAAACACACACACACACACACACACACACACACACACACACACACACACACACCTGGGGAAGGCTGGCACAGGTTTACTAGCTATACCTCCTTCTGCCCAGACTATAAGCTAGTTATCACTGCCACCAACCCCTACTTATCAGCTACTATAAGGCCTTTACAGAGGGTGACCAATCCTACTGATTAATGTTGCTATTATTTAAATGGTAGTCTGACCAAGACCAAGGCTATTTAGGAGTGGCCTGTACAGTGTCACCAAATACATATGCAAGTACTCTAACAGCTTAAATATGTCTCACAAATATCAGCCACAAAGATAGGTTTAAATATATTTAATAATAAATAATAAAAGAACAAGACAATACTCAGTCCAAAAACACAGTTATTTCAGAGTTCAAAATTGCAGGAAATATTTTAAAACAGCATTGCAGGACAGTCTCAAATAAATACAGAAAACATCTAAACTAATGTTTACTATATTCCTATCTATATCTAAAAGAAATTACTGTACCCTAGTTACTTACTAATAGCAAGGCAAGTGCAGATGATGATGAGTGAATGTTCTTGTTAGGTCCAAGACAAAAAAGTCTCTCTCTGAGAGAGTTCTTAAATTAATATCAAACATTAGTGCTGGGTCAGCTTGGATGACATCACTCTTTGTCCCCTGCTTTCAGTTCCCATGCTAACAGAAACTTAAATTGCTGTGTTAAAAATTAATCTTTCATATGTTTGTTGAGAACTGGAAGTCTTAAAATAATTAAAAATGTTTTACATTTTAGACCTAATAATTACTTTTCTTTAAGACAACAGAAAAACCTCTAGCTCTAGACATTGTGTCTGCTTCACTGAAACTTAGAGATAATATAATCATAAAACACTTTAATTTCAACTTATTTTCTTGAAGTTTTGCAAGTTAACTCTGTACGTTCCAGCTTCAACTATTAAAACATATTTTTGCATAGGTATGTAGTTTATATACATTACCATTCTTTTCAAGTAGGTTACACTGTGGACACATCCTTGAAGCTCAGTACTGTACAAACCCTGTTTAACACCAGTAGTTTAATACAGTAGGTACACTGTGGACACATCCTTGAAGTTCAGTACTGTACAAACCCTGTTCAACACACACTTCTGCACCAGTAGTTTAATATACTCAAGGTAACTCTGTATGTTCCAGCTTCTACTATTAAAACATACATTTGCACAGGTGTATAGTTTATATACATTACCATTCTTTTCAAGTAGGGTACACTGTGGACACATCCTTGAAGCTCAGTACTGTACAAACCATGTTCAACACACACTTCTGTACCAGTAGTGTAATCTTCACATAACATGTAGTTATCTTACATTTGTAAGACAGGCATATGAATCATATTAATATTCACAAATGACATATGATTATTTACAAAATTCAAGATGGCTGAGCTGGCAGTGTCACATCTTGTTCCCCAGGGTACAGCTGAAGATATGGGAAGAAGGGCCAAGGGTCATTCTAATAACTGCATTCACTACATCTGACCTCAACACTGGAGAAGCTCTGCCACGGGTCTATATTATGTAAGCGAGTGCACTGAATTGCAAATGCTATATAATCGACCCACAATCCCCGAAAACCCAAAATGTCAAACACACAGATCAGCAATTCTTTTCCCAGGGAAACAAATTGGATAAAGTGGGGGGCTTCACACCCCCCCACACCCCCCTACTTAGATATACCAAGTCCGAGATCGCACCACAGTGGAGGAAATGGCAAAGTCCCAAAAACTGCCCAGTGATTTTTTTCCCCTAGGAAAAAATCTCTTTTCCGTGCTTTCGGTATTTTGCCATTTCGCGTAATGACATTTGACTAAACAGCGTTCGCAATTCATTGCATTCGCTAAAATAACAGGGACCCCTCTGCCACAAGGCTTTACAACTACAAGTTTGCTGAGAATTTTGTCATTGTATAATAGCCTGCTGTCACTACATCTGACCTTGATACTGCAGTAGCTCTGCTGCAAGGCCCTACATTACAAGTTCACTGAGAATTTTGTCACTGTATAATGTAAGCACATTTACCACGAAGAATCCTTGCTGTGTATTAACTTTAATCAGTTATATACATGCCCGATCTGTGACTGAAAGCCTCCATGAAATAGTTTTCTGCACGCTATGGAACTCTTAGTAAGTTGGCCACTGTCCCCTTTTGCTTGATTGGCCACTGTCCCCTTTTGCTTGATCAGTAGACTGTACTGTATATTCAAGTTATTTAGTCTCAGGAAATGACAAACAACCTGTTTTACTCACATCTCTTTGTTAATTGCTTTTTTCTGGCTGTAAACTGATAGAGAAAAAGCATGGAAAGAATGGCAAAAATATAAAACACCTCAATAGCTTGAAAACTTCAGAATGCTACGCAATCATACTGAAAAGCAAATAAATGAAGACCAAAAACTGTACTATAATAACTTTCAGAATAATATTAAACACAACCCTAAAATTTTTGGATATCCCTTAAAGAAATCTTACTTCCTGGCTAAAAATTCAACTGAAACCCCTCAACTAATAACTCACCACTCAAAACTGCAGTATGGTTCAACTCATTTTATAAATAGTATAGCATCTCTAACCAAGAATTCCTCAACATTTAATCTCAACTCTGACCAACAACCACATACCAACGCATTCACTTTTACCTACAAATCTGTGCCCACATACTGTATAAAATTACTCTTAAAGAAAGTTAAACCATACTCTTCTTTAGCTGATGACCTTCCAAGTGAGTACCTATAAATAGCAGCAAATAGCATTGCTTATCATGTCCCAATCCTTATAAGCAGGTCAGTCCATGGATTCTACATTCTCTCTCTGGAAAACATCAGATATTATCCCTCTGCACAAAGGAAGAAATTCAACAGACATTTATAACTTTAGACCTATAGCAATCTTATCTCCCCTCTCCAAAATACTTACAAAGTGTATTCAGAAACAAATGCTAGACTATTTCCTGGAGAAAGAACTCCTACTCCCTACACAACATGGCTTCTGTCCTTTCCATAGTACTAGTCCTTTTAACCTATATAGATACTGTCAATAAAGCTAGACATAATGGCAAAAAAGCCTCTTCCATATTTCTAGACTTGTCTAAAGCCTTTGACGCATTTGTCACAACAAACTTCTACTTCAGTTGTCCTCACTAGACCTCTCTCAGCCCACCCTTCTGTGGTTCAAAAGCTACCTGTCCAATAAGTTTTAGTCTGTAAAGTGGCACTCCATGCTGCTTACCTCCCATTCACCACTGATTTATCACGAGGGTCTATCCTTGGTCCCTTCCTCTTTAACATTTTCACCAACACCCTCTACACATCCACACAACAGGCCTCCTTAATACAATACACAGATGATTCCACTCTCATTTGCACATCTGGCAACATGGTGCACCTCCAAATAAAGTTACCCAGGAAGCTTTAACAGCCACTGAAACATGGCTTTGTAACTTACAACTCATGGTCAACTCAAAATAAAAAAAAAAAACTACAATTTTTTCCCCAAATCTCTTTCTCTCATGAAAAAACAAAATTTAAACTCCTTTTTCTTGATAACACAACCACTGAAGTCACTACTTACAGCAAATTATTAGGTGATAGTGGATGATAATCTTACACATGACCTGTATATACAAAACTGTATAAGAAAAACTCATCAAAAAAATAAGAATGCTTTACAGAGCCAAAAACCTTCTCTCTGATGCAACTAAAACTGCACTTGCCACTAATTATCTCCTCTTCACTCTTCTTTATGGTGCCCCCATCCTCACTAACCTCCAGGCTTCACAAAAGTTAAAACTTGAGTAATGCTATAGCACAGTTGCTAAATTTGCAGCAAATACCCCTTTCAGAACCCACAACTGATATAAATTGGTTAGAACTGCTTCATCAACTAACATATACACAACTTCTTACCACCTGTAAAATTATCCAGCATCCATCTGCCTGTCCAGTACTAAAAAACATTCTACACAACTATGTTCCTAGTTGGTCATTGCGATCCAGTGACCAGAAATTCCTGTTTACAAATCTAGAAAATCTGCTGGGCATTGCCTGTACTCATACAAGGTTGCTAAGGCCTGGAACTCTTTACCTGTATCCATCAGGTCTGTACACTCCCTCCCACTCTAAAAAGACATCAGCTCTATAATGTGGCTCTGTTTGTGCTCAACACCAGAATATACTGTATCCCTAAATGTGAATAAGTACATTTTAATTCCTTATACCTACCTACCCTACCTTCTTCACTTAACTTCATTACTGCTATCAAATTGTCTTCCCTGATTTTGTCTCTAAATATGCCATAAGCATGTTTTCCCTCACTTCTTATTGCAGTCCTGTTTGTACTGTTTGTATTAGGCTAACTTGCCTTTAATTTCTGTACAAACTGTGTAAAATTTCCCAAAGTATTAAATGATTGTCATATAATTTGTATCTTTTCTTAAGTAATGTTTTTATATTATGTCTAAATTGTTATAATTATTGGGTCTATATTAGAACATTGAATATTTAACAGTTCGAATCACCAAAGGTCGACCTTTAGTGATCGAACTGGTAAAACATTGAATGTTCAGAAAAAAAATAAAAATAACAAAAAAAACTAAACAGTGTAGCAGGGGGGCAAGCCCTCCTGCACCCCCCACACCCCCTGCTACTTAAATATACCAACTCTGAGACCATACTACATTGAAGTAAACGGAAATCTCCCCTTACAGAGATTTCTGTTTACTTGTTCGATGTTCTGCAGTTTTGCTATTCTCGTGTCGACAATGTCAGATTCTGAAAATGTAATATAGACCCTAATTATTTAAACTGCAGATGTTTTATTTTTAAAGATTGTAAAGTTATTGTTCATAAAATGTTTTGTAATAATTTGGAGCTTTTCTTCCAGAGTCTCTGCTGAAAATGGACTTCTACCCAGTCGGACTTTTCTGGTAATGAAATGTCAATAAACAAATACATAAATAATAGCCCCAGACTGGCCAAGGCAGCACTGGTATCCTCTACTGCTCTAAGTAAGAAGGAACCATACCTGCTGCCCCAGCTAGTGGACTTATTAACACAGAACAAGGACACCATCATATCCCCCAACCTGAGCACTCTCAAGTTGACAGCTTGAATGATAACTTTACCCCATGGAGAGGAGCACCCCTTGGCAAATAGAACCTAGCATAAATCTTACTCCACCAAATGGAAGATATTCACTATATGGTGCAGACAAAAGGGACAGAGGCCTTTGTAAGGTCAAATGCCTCTGATCCTTCCATACTTAACCAGACATTTTTCAAAAGGACTTTATTATTCCTCTATAAAAATTCACACTTCACCAATTGCTGGTTATCTGCCTAGTGAACCCCCTCTCTTCTCCCATACTGTCATGAAACAGTTCTTGAGAGGGATTACCCATGTTAGATCCACGAGGAAATATCCTGTTCCCCTGTGAAATCTCAGTTTCATTTTGGAGAAGCTCACCTTCCCACCTTTTGAGGCAGCTGCCTCCACAGGTATTAAATTCCTGACCTGGAAGACAGCTTTCTTACTAGCCATTACTTTAGATAGGAGGATTTCAGACCCTCATGCCCTTGCGTGTGGGGGATTTTTTTATCACTTTCCACCTAGATTCTGTCTTAGGACCAAACCTTCCTTTACACCTAAAGTGGTTATGGAGATTTCTTTAAACATGACCATCCACTTGCCTACCTTCTTTCCTAATCCTCAAAACTCTCCAAACAAGGGGGAAAGAATCCTCTGTACTTTGGAAGCACATATTAACTGCATTACTGCTTGGACAGAACAAAGAATGTCAGGAAGTCTGACCAGCTTTTTGTGGACTTTGCCTGTATCTCTGAGGGAGGCAACATTCTAAACAAACAATCTCCAAATGGATCTCCCACTGTATCTTAGTGTGCTACAGCCATCATGGAAAGAAGCCTCCAGACACTGTGAGGTCACACTTCAAGAGGGCTACTGCTACATGTACTGCTTTTCTAAAAGGGGTGGCCACTAAGGACATTTGGAAGGTGCTACTTGGTCCTCTGTGTATACCTTTACCAAACATTATCACCTTCCAACCTTCTTCAAATCCAGAGCAGGGCTTGCCACTGCCATCTTGCAGGGCATTCTATATTTTATTTTATTTATTTATTTTTATTTTAGATTTGTTGACTGGGAAAGTCTGACTGGAACAAGTTCCATTTACAGCAAAGGCCTGGGGAGAAAAGCTCCACATTAAACAATATTTGCAGTGGTAATTATACAAGCAAAAAGACAAATCACACAAGAAATAATATATATTTACAATGGATTGTTCCAAGCAAGCTTAACATAGTTAGGCCCCAGATGGCAGTCATTGAAGAGTGTAGTACTGTAGCATAAAGACAGTAAGCAGAGAAGAGAGGAAAGTAAGAAGGATTGGAAGAAAGAAGGAAAGTATTTATGTGATGCAAGGACAGAGCCAGGAATCCATGAGGTGTGACTTAAGTGATTTTTTGAACAGTGATGTAGATGGTGCAGAAGACACATTCTGGGGGAGGTTATTCCACTTTTTAGCTATGAAATAAGAGAAAAGAGCTTTCCCTGCAGTGTTGTTGGTGTTGGATATACAGAGAAGGGTTTTGTTGGATGAGCGGAGAAGATGATTTGCCGAAAATTGGGTTAGTAGTTGGTTTAGAGCTGGAGTCTTGTGAGAATTCTTTAGAATGTTGTAGGTGAGAACTAGTTGGTGGTAACTAAGTAACTGAGGAAGTTCTAGCCGCTGCAGTTCCTTTAGGGCGAGAGAATGATGGCTTCTAAAAGCAGAGTTATTGGCAAATTGTGCTATCTGTTATTGTAACATGACTCATGTTTGTCTAGGTCTGTTTTCCTGATGTGGGTTAGGATTGGGTGGCATACATCAGGGTAGACAAAAGGTGGGTTTGGGCTAGGGTTACCCGTGCTTGGTCTGATAGGAAGTTTTTGTGTTTGTATAAAGTTCCTATTTTTATGTACTTTTTTGATGGTTTGAGAACTATGGACATCAAAGTGAAGATTTGTATCTATTTTAGCACTGAGGAGCTTAGTATGGGGAGAGGGAGAAATTGCAGTGCCATTACTGGAGGTGATAGTGAAGGAAAGAGGAGTGGCTTTGGATTTGTTGGGGGTAAATAGGAGTAATTTGGTCTTGTTGGGGTTTAGGATAAGTTGGCTATCAGTGATCCATTTTTCCACGGAGCGAAAGGATTCCTAGGTAAGTTGTTGTAAAGTGGTTAGGGATGGGGCTGAGCAGATAAGAGGAGAATCATCTGCGTACTGTATAAGTGATGCATGCTGGGTGGAGGTGTGTAGTTTGTTGGTGAAAATGGAGAATAGTAGTGGCCCCAATATTGAGCCTTGTGGAGCACCTATGGTAGTTGGCAGTAGAGGTGAGAGTACACCTTGTCATTGGACTGATTGTTTCCTGTCAGAGATATAGTTTTTGAAGTAGGCAGTAGTGCAGGGGCAAATGACAGGGAGGATAGAGTGTTTAAAAGTAGGGTTTGTGAGACCATGTCAAATGCTTTAGAGAGATCTAACAATATAGCTGATATGAAATTGTTGTTGTTTCTAAGTTGGTTAACTTGATTAGTAAAAGAGAGAAGTGCATTAGTTGTGCTATGGTGTGGGCAGAAGCCATACTGTGTGAAGGAGGTGATTATATGAATTTAAGAAGTGCATCACTTGAGTGTGAATGCATTTCTCAAGGAGCTTAGATGGGGGGGGGGGGGGGTAGGATAGCAATGGGGCGGTAGTTTGATAGCGCATAGGAGTTGCCGCCTTTGTGTAGAGGGATAATATATGACACTTTCTATAGTTGAGGGATGTATGCTTCCTGTATGGAGCGGTTGATAAGAATTGAGACAGGGTAAGCTAAGGATTCTGCTGCTATTTTTAGAAACCATTGGCTGCGAGAGTAGTAGGTTTCAGGTTTAAGAGTACTTTCTTAATTATGGAGGTTGGTACATACTCCTTTCAGCTTTGGGGGTCATCCCATCAGTTATGACTGCAACTGTGAAGCAGGAAGAATATAATACAGTTGTGTACACTTACCATAAATGTAGATGCTCGAGTATATTCACTGTTACACTTCACTTACCATAAATGTAGATGCTCGAGTATATTATAAATGTAGATGCTCGAGTATATTCACTGTTACACTTCACTTACCATAAATGTAGATGCTTGAGTGTATTGACTGTTGCAGTATTCTTTACCTCCCTCCTTCCCCTCTTGCCCCTAGCTCCAGGTTACTCCCTCCTCCTTCTCTGCACATTCTTTTTAGTTTCTGAGCTTAGGCCCTTGACCTTGGACCTGCTAGTGGCCTCCAGTCTGTTGGAGGCAAGAAAGTACTAAGGTCATGGCACCAGCCAACTCTGTTCATACCCAGACATCTTGACATTGGTCAGGGCATCTGCCATCTTCATGGGGAGAAGAAAATTCTTTGGTAGTTGGGCTGACCAAAGGCTTCCATGGCAGGAAATCCCATCAATTGAGTGCAACATTGAATGCACTCAAACACCTACATTTATGGTAAGTGTACACCACCGTACTTTCTCTTACATCCTGACACTGTTTCAGGAAAAGCTATCAGATTCTTAAAACATGCCAGAAAATATCTCTACTACTGACACCTAAAGCAGGATCTACTATTGGAAAAGTAGGTCTCATTCCAGTTTAAGAATATGTTCTGCATACTATCTGCATCTTCTGTTAATTGCAACCAACATAATGCTCCACTTAAAATACACAGATTAATGACTCATTCATACACTAAATCTTAGTGCACCACACTTGACAAAGCTAAAATCCTACTCATGCTGCTGTATCCAGTTCTTAACTAATCTTTAAGTTCTCTAATACAGTCACTGTTTCTTTCTCTCTCTTGGGTGCCATCTCTAACTCAAGACACTACTTGCATTTTAAATCCTTCTGAATTCAATCCCTTTTTACGAATGTCCTTGCATACTTGTTGGAAGGCTTCATAAATGTTTTCTCCTACTGGAGACCTGACCTCTTGAATCCCCTCCTACTTGAGATGAGGTCTGTCTCTATACTCCGTCACTTTCAATTCATCCCTCTAAGTTATTATTACACAGTTAGCTTGTATAAACTGTTTTAAAAATGATGCTGCCACCATTGCAGTCAGAAATGAAATGCAACTTCTTGTCTAGAATGGTGCCATATGATATACCCTATGTATCCGTGTAACTGTATTATTGCTACTAGTTCTACAGTTTCAGCAGTATCTACTGATTTATGGCATTTATTTTAATATTTTTGTTTATCCTATTGTTTTATGTTCAAGTATGATGGAAGTCATAGTGAGAAAAGTGCTCTGGGGTCCAGTTTATTCTCATTCAAAAAGTAAATTGCGTGAATGAATGTATGCTTGTTGGATAATCAATTAAGCTTTACTGTCCCCCTTAATGGGCAGATTTATCAGTTTGTATATGAGGCTCACAAAGTTACTTCTGTAAGTATGGTTATTAAAAGTGAAAATTGATTAGGCAGTCAGTATGCATTAGGTCTCTGTTTAAATTTGTATTTGTGAATCACTTGGTGCATTAAGTTGTTGGAAGGCTATGCCAGCTAAGGTACTGAAGTGAAGATAATTTGTAGAAACACTGAGATCTATGAGAAAATCCAATAGCATTTGCTTTTGATGGATAACTGAGACATTAGCTCAAGAATAAGTTGACACTGAGATTTACTCCGACATTAATCAAGACATTTTAAATGATGCTGTAGATAATGTAAGTGACTGTCTTGGTGCGCCACCTGGTGTTGGGGTTTGAATAACACACTGGCTAGAAATCTGAATACAAAGGCTCTGAAAACTGAAATGTATTCAGATTAATGATCCTAACTAGAAAGGTACTAAAGGGGCCATTTTTGTGGACTGTCCTTTTCAATGTTTCTCTAAGTAACTCTGCCGAATATCATCCTTTTGCCAATGTTATAAGTCTACATAACACAGACGATACATATAGTTAACTGAACTGAAGCTACAGATTTGAGCTGGGGAGTAAATTAGCATTTTAAGCATGTACAGGGGAAGTTTTTTTTTTTTTTTGATAACTCTTAAGATATTTTTCATAAAAATTAGTATTGAATTTCTTTCTGAATCTGTTTTGGAAGGTATTTCCTGCTTGCTGAGATTACTTCTGAAAAAACTTTTTATCCGAATTGTTTTGTGAAAATTAGATTGGCCCATTGCATAAATTTAATGAGGTTGCTATTTAGTAAGGAGCAGTAGTTATCATTGACCTGTTTGAGGCTTAGGAAAAAAGGAGGTGGATGACATATGCTGTAATTGGGAGTCAATTGGCTTATTTTATTATGGAGCAACAGTTCTTGTTGAAACATGAATGAATCTGCAAATGACACAAACTGTAGTTTATGGTGTATTTCCAGCTTTTTAAATAATTAAAAATGGACAAAGGCGTTAATTGCAAATCAACAGAGTTAGATATTTTTACAAATAAATAACAAAATATATTTTCTAGCATTCTTAAACTCTTCAACAAATCTGCCATAGGACATACAATGACTACTCTTTCCACCATGCAAAACAATGCCAGTCACACTGAAATCTATCCAAACCAGTAAACTTGCTATCATTGTAAAAAATGACCAGACCACTGACTACATAGATCTTATTCTTGTTAATTCCACTTCTTTTCACTCCCACATCAGAAGACCACATTTACAAGTGCTAATAAAACTATAAAACTCTGTAAAACCCCGAATTTTTTAAAAAATGGCAGAATCTTGTATCTGTAACCTGTCTTCAGAAACAAGCTAGTCCCTCACCAATGGCAAATCACAATCAGTCACCCGGACCAGAATTTAAAAAAGAAACCTTCTCTGACCATTTCAGTTTCATAAAAAGTCTATAGTAAGCAAAATACCAGAAAAAAAATTTATACCAAACTCCTTCCTGTTTCAGACCTCAGCAGATTCTTTACAGTTTCGCAGCACAAATTTCATATCATATTTGACACATGACTGCCTTGCTTATTTTCATCTGTTATATTTTACAGCGATATGTAAAAACGTTCAACTTACAGGGGCAGTATTCGTTGACCTAAATCAGACCTTTCTTCTTGTTGGTCAACTTGAAAGAATAGGATTATTTGATTTCACTTTCTCCTGGTTCAAAGACTACTAAAATGTCAGATCAGAATATTTTACTTTGACCTTTATGCTGAAATAGGCCTCCTCTCCCATTCACTTATCCTTGTTATTAACTCATTCCCTGTTCTTCCACATCTTGATATGGTCCATTGCTCTGATTGTTTTCACCTTCTACATACAAAACATTCCAAAACAGAATTACAGTTTTGCCTGCAAGAATAATTCACACTCATCTGCCTCCGAATCCACAATAAAAATATGTTACTAAACTCAAAAGTAACAAAATTAATTTTGGTGTGCCTCAGTGTCCAGTCATCTTACTGCCATAACCCTGAAAGATCTCTGCAACAATCCTGTAATCCTTATGCAGGCTTAAAAATATGTGGGAATACATTTTGACCAATCCCCCAGCTTCTCCCACTATGTTGAAACAGTTATTTCAAAAGTGCTCTCATTAAAAATGCATACAGTTGCACAAGTTTTCTCACAATGTGCTGTGGCTCAAATATAGAGAAGATGAAATCAGCAAGAAAAAAAAGACCACTACTGATGGAACTGAAGACATCCTCAGGTCTTAGTGAGTGCCTTCATGTGGTGGACCCTGTTTTCACAGTCTCACAAAGACTAATATACAGACTGCATCTTCTGTAGCAAATATCATGAAGAGAGGTAGGATAAAAAGTAAAAAAGACAGCTGGGTGCACAAATCCCAGGACAAAAAACTGCCCGATCCCGGTGTGTACACTGGTGCCACGACTAGAAAAAAATGGCAGTGTAGAATCCTCAAGACGTGGAAACATTCCTTCAATGAGGTTAGGCCAGGCTCGGGGGGAAAATGGCCCCTTTTGTAGAAGGAAGTAGTATTCCACAAAAATCATAAAAACTGGCAGGCCAAAACAAAGCCATAAAGATGTCAGAGTGGACTGTTGAGGATAAGAAAGAAATTATGTATTGTTACTGTTATACAAGAAGCTCAGAAATTCTGAAGGAATATATTCAGAAAGATTAAGAGATAAATTAGAGGAAATAAAAATACAATAAAAACTGTCAAAAACTTCAAATGCAAATTTGTGTTCATTAATACAACAGACCCATGAAAAACATTACATAGCCAAAGACATTTTGGGCTGCTTAGAAAAAGAAGTGACAGAGAAAGTGTGAAAATATAAAGAACCAAGTCCCAGGGATTTTTCAAAAGTATAAAAAAGAAACATGGGCATGGGAAACAAAAAGAGATCTAATATGGTACAATGTTTTGAAAATAAGAAAGCCAAACTAATCAATACAATAAACCAGCTCTAAAGATATATGAAGAGAAATATAGGCAAAGGCACCCAGAAATGGAAAATTTCACAATACAAAAATAAATAAATAAATAAATAAAAATAAAAAATAAGTAAGAAAGCAAACAGGGGCTGTAGAACAGAGCACTAATAAGGTAGAAGTCAGGCAAATACAAACTGAAGTTATGTAATACCTGCAAAGTGAAGGGTTTAGTGTAAAAAATCCAACACAGGCTATGTCACAGCATGATGGAACTATTAAGAAGAAACAGGTAGAATAGGATAATTAATTTCATTTATTGACATTTGATTACTGGGAAACTCTGACTGGGTAGAAGCCCATTTTCAGCAGAGGCCGGAGGAGAAAAGCTCCAAATTATTACAAAAAGTTTAAGAACAATAATTTTACAGTCTTCAAAAGTAAAACAAAAACTTCTGTAGTTTAAATAAATATAATAATTTAGACATAATATAAAAACATTGGTTAAGAACTGATACAAGTTATATATGACAATCTTTAGACAGCTTGTCAAGAAATTAAAGGTAAGTTAGTCTAATACAAACAGGAATTGCCATGTGAAGTGAGGGAAAACAGGCTTATTGTCATATTTAGAGATAAAGTCAGGAAAAAGAATTTGACAGAAGTAAGGAAGTGAGTGAAGAAGGGAGAGTAAGGAGTTATAAAGAATGACAACATACTTGTTCACATTTAGGGACATAGTTTATTTCAGCAAGAACAGACCCTGATTTTAGATAAGACGTGTTTCAGAGTGGTTTTGAAAGATGGAAGGGAGGGTATTGACTTGATGGATACAGGTAAGGAGATCCTGGCCTTAGCACCATTGTACGAGTACAGACAATGCCCAGCAGATTTGTTAGGTTGTAGACAGACAGGAGGTTTTGGTTACTTGATCACAATGACCAAATGATGTAACCAATTCAGACTTTTCAGTGCAATACAGTGTTAGGTTCTCAAAGGCGTATTTGCTGCAAATTTAGCAACTTTATTATAGCATTGTTCAATTTTTAATTTTTGTGAAGCCTGGAGATTAGTAAGGATGGGAGCACGATAAAGAAAGTGGGGAGGACATAAGTAATGGCAAGTGTAATTTTAGTTGTGTTGGTGAGAATGTTTTTGCCTCTGTAAAGCATCCCTAGTTTTTGATGAGTTTTTCTTATGCAGTTTTGTATATGCAGGTTGAATGTAAGATTATCATCCACTATCACCCCTAATAATTTGCTATGAAAAGTGACTTCAATGGTTGTATTATGCAGAGAGAGGACTTTAAATTTCATTTTTTCACGAGAAAGGGCTTTGGGGGAAAAAGTTAGTAGCTTGGTCTTTTTCGAGTTGAGCATGAGTTGTGAGTTACAAAGCCGTGTTTCAATGGTTGTTAAAGCTTCCTCAGAAATTTTTTGGAGGTGTACCATGTTGTCAGATGTAGAAATGAGAATAGAATCATCTGCATATTGTATTATGGTGGACTATTGTGTGGATGTAAAGAGGGTGTTGGTGAAAATGTTGAAGAAGAGGGGACCAAGGATAGGGCCTTGTGATACACTGGTGGTGAGTGGGAGGTAAGGAGAGAGTGTGCATTGCCATTTTACTGACTGATACTTATTGGACAGGTAGCTTTTGAACCACAGACGACTGATACTTATTGGACAGGTAGCTTTTGAACCACAGAAGGTTAGGTAGAGGGAGACCTAGTGAGGATATTTGAAGTAGAAGTTTGCTTTAACAAACTGTGTCAAAGACTTTAGACAGGTCTAGAACTAAGGAGGAGACTTGTTTATCATTATCTCTATCTTTATTGATAGTATCGATATAAGTTAGAAGGGTATTACTAGTACTATAGGAAAGATGGAAGCCATGTTGTGTAGAGTATTGGAGTTATTCCTTCAGGAGACAGTCTAGCAATTGTTTTTGAATACATTTTTCAAGTATTTTGGTGGGGAGAGATAAGATTGTTATAGGTCTAAAGTTATGTTTGTTGAATTTCCTTCTTTGTGCAGAGGTATAATTTGTGACTTTTTTCAGAGAGAAAGGAATGTGGGATTCCTGGATTGAGACAGGATTGGCCATGCTATTGGCTACTATTTTAGGTACTCACTTGGAAGGTCATCAGCTGAAGAAGACCATGGTTTAAGTTTGTTTAAGAGTAATTTTATATAGGACACTGGCACAGGTTTGAAGGTGGAAGTGGATGTGATGAAATGTGGCTGTAGGAATCTTTAGTTAGAGAAGTTATACTATCTATAATATTACAGTTGAACTGCACTCCACTTTTAAGTCATGACTTATTGGGAGAAAGGTTTGGGTTGAATTTTTGCCTGGATGTAAGATTTCTTTAGTTGACATCCAAAACCTTTTAGGGTTGTGTTTAGTATTATTCTGAAAGGTATTATAGTAATTATAGTATATTTTTTGTCTTCATTTATTTTCTTTTTCCTACAATTGCAAAGCATTCTGAAGTTTTAAAGATATTTAGGTGTTTTAGATTTCTGCTATTCTTTCCATGCTTTTTCTCTGTCCCGCATTAGCATTCTACTGTTTTAAATAAATCTGAAGAAGAAATATTGACATGGGAAAGGAAAAAAAATGATATGGTGCAATATTTATGCAAAGGATGAAGTAAAAGTAATCAATACAGAAAACCAGCATCAAAGATATTTGAAGATTAATACAGGCAAAGACACCCAGATATGGAAAATTTCAAAATACACAAAGTAAGAAAACAAAAGGGGAAGTAGAAAAGAGGATTAGTAATGACAAAATTAAAGAAACAGAAATTGAAATGATGGTTTACCTGTGTAATGAAGGATTTAGTGTAGAAAATCCAATGCAGGTAATGTCATAGCATGATGGAAGAATAAGTCCCCAAATTAAGGAGAAACAGGTGAAATGGGAAGCATCTGATCACGTGCCACACAGTGATGCTGTGGAGCCTCAAGTAGGAAACCCGTCCAAAAGTGCAGTAAGACTTGCATAGCAAGGAAAGGAGAAGGAATCAGTGGCAACTCTGCCACTGTCAGTAGTGTGGAGTGATAGGCCTTATGAAGGCGAAATGGATGATGCAGGATGCAGCTGAAGAGAATATGTTACAGGAAAGCGGCCTGGAACTTTCTGTAGTATGCCTTTTTATATTTTTTCCCCTAACAGATTTGTTTGTTTTTCAATTGAATTGTACAGGTTATAGGTCACATCAAATGTGGGAAAACTTTTGAAATGATTTACTGTGGTCTCAATTTTTTATATCACAAAAACCTGGCATTTTAACAGGCATGTGTAAACCTTTTATATCCGCTGTATATATTATATATGTATAACATATATATCAGATATACATATGAGTGTGTGTGTGTGTGTGTGTGTGTGTATGTGTGTGTATGTGTGTGTGTGTGTGTGTGTGTGTGTGTGTGTGTGTGTGTGTATATATATATATATATATATATATATATATATATATATATATATATATATATATATATATATATATGTACATGTGTGTGTGAATACATATAGATATCTGTGTGTGTATATGTGTAGATATCTATGTGTGTGTTTATATATATATATATATATATATATATATATATATATATATATATGTAGATATATCATGTATATCTTTATATATACATATATATATATATATATATATATATATATACATATATACATAGAGAGACCTGTGTATGTGTGTGTATATATATATATATATATATATATATATATATATATACACACACACACACACACACACACACACACACACACACACACACACATATACATATATATATATGTTCTGGTATATGTGTACCACATTTAATCAAGCACTCAGAAGCTGGTCTTGATTACTTTCTCATGTTTTAATGTTATGTCCCTGCACTAACCTGATTCTGACCATCACCTATGGCCAGTGATCCCCTCCATCCCAAGGTTTAGAAGTGCATCATGCCCACTCGACTATATATATATGCATGAGGGAGAGGAAACCTAGGAGTTAGTACCTTTAACAGCACAAGACAGTCATGGAAACTGGGATAGTTCCTAATTGGCCTCAGCCTTAGAACCTTCTGAGATTACTTTTCTTAACCCAGTACCTCCTTTTGATGGCCAGCAAGCCCAATGCAAGAACAAGTTATAGTATATTGGAGAATAGATATTTGGATATATACTCTCCCCAGTACATTTCTTTCTTTCTTTTTCTTTCTATAACAAACAGTTGTATTGTTGTCATAGAAAGAAAATAACAGTAGAGCAAATACACAGGCAAATAAAGTTTTCTTTTCATGGACATTAAATATAAATATATTCAGTAATACCTAATGGGATCTGTAAAAAAGGCCCTCCTATTGTTCTTCAGATGCAATACTGTTCCCAGGGCAAATGGTCCATATTTTCATTTTAAAACATTTCACCATATTTCCCTTCTATAGTTTTCATAATGCATTTATTAATCCTTAGATGTTCTGTAGTCCTATCTCACCTTCATTCTTACATATGGGATCAGAGCCAATTCTCTGCTCCAACTCGGCCTATTTACAAGGTATTGGTCTTCTAGTTGGCTAGTGGCTAGGTAGGTATCCCATGGTGCACCAGTACAATCCTCAGATCTCGTTTGCCTTGTCAACGAGTTCGGTTGTGCTTCTCTTTGGCTCTGGCTAAGTTTTTTGAATTTATTCAAAATTTATTCAACATTTTTGTATTTTCTAGACTACTAACCTGTTATATCATAATTGTTTAACGTAGTTAGCAAGGTTTAGAATAGTTTAGAATAGTTATCTTTATAATTGCGCCTTTGTGTGCAATCTTTTAATAATTGACCTTTTGGCTTGATCGCATAGGTATCCTTTGTGCTGTATGTTCATGTTATTCATAGTTTGGTCTTTGTAGGCGACTTTGTGCTTAGTTTGGTGTGTGTAGTTATTAGGAATTAGTCTACGTTTTTGGCAGATTCCCGCTTGCTAAATTGTTAGCGTAGTTAACAGGACGAGCTTCTGTTCTGTTTTGATTCTTTAGTCATAAGCTTTATTAGTGGTGTTGTCAGAACACTGTTCTGTTTTTTTCTTATTAATATATTGAAAGTTTCACTGTATTCTGGTCTGTGTGTGTGTCTTTCCTGCCTTTGTCTCTTAACTAGGTCTGCTTCAGTTAGACGACCTAGTTGTTCTCCGATGTCCTTCAAGGATGCATCTGCAGTCATCACATATGGGTTGTCCTGCCTCAGGCAGCCCTTCGGTCGGCCAGATTCCAAAGTCTGGTGTTGATCCGGCGCTGATGTCGCCTTTCCACGCCAGAACGCTGGGGTATAAAAGTCCAGCCGACGCCATCTTCCTCAGTCTTTCTTGCCGCGTGGTGCCCGAAGCAGAAGCAGTTCGCAAGTGCCGGTCGGCCAGCTCCTGTAATTCAGCTAAACCGAAGACTTCAAAAAAGTACATTCTTGGACTCTTTCTTGCCTCAGCCGATGTCAGATAAAATTAATAATTGCTTAACTTGTGGAAACAAATACCTCATAAGGATTTCCACTCTTACTGCCTACCTTGCCTAGGCCCAGACCATGACGTCTTGGCCTGTCCCGCCTGTGCTTCCTTCAACCAACGCACCCTTAGACGTCGGGCGGAGTTTGCAGAGGAATTTTTGGGGGCTAGTTTTGCTTATAATATGCCGTCGGAGACTCCGACTTCACATTTAATAAAGAAACGGAAGGACAAGGACCGACACACGCGGTCTGCAGTTTCGGCTGAAACCACAGCCAGGCCTATCGAGAGTGTCTCAGTCTCGGCTGAAACCAAGTCCTTGGTACTTCCGTCCACCGAAACCGTACAACCGACAACCTCGGCCCCGGAGGCCACTTCTGTATCGGTTATTGAATCTCCTTTGGAATCTGGTGTCCAGGAATCTTCCGACACCATTCCCTTAGACAAAAATACTCCAGCACGTGGTGCAGCCAGGCCTCCTGCATCCATGTCTATTAAGGCATTCTCTAGGGCTAAAGCTGCTAAACTCTCAAAATCTTTGCCTCCCAGGGTTATCCCTCAGGGACCCACTTCAGGTTCTCAGATTCTTAGTCTAGCAGAGGACCTTATTTCATTAATTAGGGGCTCTCAGCCTCATCCGGACAGGGGCTCTCAACCTCCTATAGAAAAAAGGCCCAGGGTTGAGCCCTCTGATCCACATTCCTCAGATGAGGCCTCTGATGGCTCTGCTCTCTTGGACTACCAGGAGGAGGCTTTTTCGGCCTATGAGGATTCTGATGCAGAGGAATCTATCCCTTCGGCCTCCCCTCCTGAAGAGCTGTCTTTTGGGGAAACTCTGCACACTATGAGGGAGCATTTCCAATGGCAGGGCCAGGAATTCTCTGATTCCAGGAAAAGATTAAGGACCTTCTTGCATTTGCCTCAGCATAGACCTTTGGCTATTCCCCCTGTTTTGAATGTCATTGATGATGTGTACTCTGAGTCTAGCACAAGCCCTGACCTCTCCGCCCCTGCCAAACCCGATAGGTATTACAGGGTCCCGGAATCTCATCTTTTCCTTTACAAGGCCCACTCTGCTGATCCAGAAACTATTTCCCAGGGCCCTAAAGGGGTTGCAGCTGTCACTAAAAATCCACTCCCTCTGAAAGGGAGTCCAGGGCTTTAGAGATGGGGTAAAAAAGTGTATACTTCTGCTGCCCTTTCTATGAGGGCTTTAAACTGTCAATTTCATATGATACAGTACCAAGAGTATTTGTTAGATGAATTGCATAAAAAACTGTCTTCACCTGAACCCCTAGATCGTAAATCACTTCAGGATCTGGTACATAACTCTCAACAGGTTAGCAACCATTTCTTGCAGTGTGGTTATGATGCATTGGAAGCTTCATGTTGGTCAGCTATGATAGGTGCAGTCATACGTAGGCATGCTTGGCTGAAGGAACAATCTCTGCCAGACCATGTTAAAGCAAAGCTTCTGGATGCTCCACTGGAAAAGCAAAAGTTATTTGGCTCCACTGCTCAGGAGGTCTTAAAGAAATTTGAAGAAAAGGCAAAATCTGTACAAACAGTCAAAGATTTTATGCAAGTCCAACCACCAAGATTCAGCAGAAATTGGCCTTCCAAGAACTGGTCCTTTCCAGACACAGAGAGATTTCAGAGAGTGAAGAACAGGCGTGCCAGAGGTAGAGGGCAAGCTAGAGGCTCCTACAGAGGACGTCAATGGCAGCCTCCCAACCAGAGAGGTAGTGCAGGGCCTACAACTGCTGCACAAGGACAGACTCAATGACTTTACTTTGACACCGCCAACCAGGGCTCAATTGGAAGCACCTTTGGGCGGAAAGCTTTCCTTATTTACAGAAAATTGGCACATTATTACAAGGGACAAATGGACACTACAAATAATAGACAAAGGATACAGGTTCCATTTCCACACATTACCGAAAAGAAAAGGCATGCCAGACCTGCCACCAAATCAAAGGGCAGAGGCTTTGAAACAAATTTCAAACTTAATGCAAATGAAAGCAATAGAAAAGGTTCCTCTCTCAGAACAAGGCCAAGGATTTTATTCCAGACTCTTCCTTGTTCCAAGAAAAAAAAAGCGATGGAGGCCTATTCTCGACTTGTCCGCACTAAATACTTATCTCATTGTGCCAAAATTCATAATGCTGACTCTGCAGCAACTCCTTCCCATGCTGGGCAAGGGGTCTTGGCTGGTAACTCTGGACCTCAAGGAGGCATACCTGCATGTCCCTATCAGACAAAGCTGCAGAAGACACCTCAGATTTCTTGCAGGTTCAGAGCATTATCAATTCTCAGCATTGCCCTTTGGCTTATCTACTGCGCCCAGAGTATTCACGAAATGCCTGGCATCAGTAATTGCACACTGCAGACTTCAGGATGCAAATATACCCGTATCTGGACGACTGCCTTATACAAGCGGACAGCCAACAAATTTTGGTAAAACACTTGAATTATGCCATCCACCTTCTTCAGGCCTTGGGATATACAGTCAACATTCACAAGTCAAGACTTGTACCATCCCAAAGAATAACTTTTCTGGGTGAATCTAGACACTACCACCCAAATGGCTTTCCTCACAGAAGAAAAACAAAGTCAACTACCGGATTACTTCAAAAACCTGTCAAGACAAACTCAGCTGACTGCAAGGAAAATCCTGCAGGCCCTGGGTTACATGGCTTCTTGCATTCTTCTGATTCCTCAAGCAAGGCTACATATGAGGAAACTACAATGGTACCTAAGGAGTTTATGGACTCAGCACAGTCACAGCTTGGAAACTTTGATACCACTCATCCCATGCCTTCAAAGGGAGTTTCTGTGGTGGGCTCAAGCAAGCCAGTCAAACAGGGGTCTGCCCTTCAGCAAACCTATAGCCAGCCAAACCATTACAACTGACGCTTCAGACCACGGATGGGGAGCGCACATGGAGGGAAGGTGCATTCAAGGACTATGGTCGCAAAAAGAGCTACGCATGCACATAAACCAAAAGGAAATGCTGGCAGTGATGCATGCAATCGAGGCCTTCAAGTTATTTCTACATCAAGGCCACCTGCTAATAAGGACAGACAACACTACAGTTATGTGGTACATAAACAAGCAAGGAGGCACCCATTCCTACCCTCTTTGCAGACTGGCAATGAATCTATGGGAACTTTCCTTGACACTCAATATACAGCTGCAATCCCAGTTTGTGCCAGGAAAGGACATTATACTGGCGGACAGCTTAAGCAGGAACATCATGGATGCACACGAATGGATGCTGCACCCAGACATCTTCCATCAGATAACACACTCATGGGGGAGACCGGAAATAGACCTGTTTGCCTCCCCACACAATCATCAGCTGGAGAAATTCTGCTCAAGGACATACCACCCACAAGCATGGAAAGTGGACGCCCTCTCTTTCAGCTGGAGAACTCTAACAGTGTATGCATTCCCACCTCTTCCATTAATGACCAAGGTCTTACTGAAGATCAGGGCAGAGCAGCCAAGAGTGATTCTGATAGCTCCGGACTGGCCAAGACAGCACTGGTACCCATTGCTAAAGAGCATGTCACGGACGAAACCATGGCTTCTTCCACAATGGCCGCTTCTCCTGACACAGCACAATTGCAAAACTCTGCATTCCAACCTGAAAACATTGCAACTAGCTGCCTGGAAAATACCTTGATTCATCACCAGGATAAGCTATCCAAGAAAGTGAAGGATATCATTATGGAAGCTCACAGGCCTTCCACAAGAAAGGCATACTCAGCAAAATGGAAAAGATTTCACACCTGGAGCACCTCAAAGGGCCTAGATGCAACAGTTATGAACATGGCACATATCCTGGAATATTTGGCAGAAATGCTCCACAATGGCCTGTCTTACTCTTCCATTAAAATTCATGCTTCAGCAATTTCAGCAGAGTACAGTACTGATCCACCTGTCTTCTCTCATCCTCTCCTAAGACAGTTTCTAAGAGGAATTAAAAACATTAATCCCCCAAGGAATCCACCAGTGCCTACTTGGGACCTTAACTTTGTGTTGGAAAAACTAACACTGCCTCCCTTTGAACCAGCAGCATCTGCAGAACTACAGTTCCTGTCTTGGAAGACTGCTTTTCTTCTGGCCATAACCTCAGCAAGAAGAGTATCTGAGTTACAGGCCCTCATGGCAGTGCAACCATTTCTTATTTTTCATCAAGACAGAGTCTCATTGAGAACCAATCCTTCATTTATGCCAAAGGTGGTATCTAGGGTCTCATTAAACCAAGTTATTCACCTGCCTACCTTCTTTCCAAATCCAAAAAACAAAGGGGAAAAGCTTCTGCACACCCTGGACATACACAGACAGTTGCGCTACTACTTGGACAGAACTAAAAATTACAGAAAAACTGACCAGCTGTTTGTAGCATATGCTGCTGGTGCACAAGGAAAAGCAATTTCAAAACAGACAATTTTTAAATGGATAGGGAATTGCATTCGTTTTTGTTACTCATTTCATGGAAAAACTGTGCCAGCTAACATTAGACCTCATTCGACCAGAGCCACAGCTACCTCCACAGCCTTCTTAAGAGGGGTGGCCACCAAGGACATTTTAGAAGCTGCTACATGGAGCTCCGTGCATACATTTTCCAAGCATTACAATTTACCTTTATATTCCAGATCCAGAGCAGGCTTTGCTACAGCAGTCCTGCAGGGCATTTTAGCTACACCATCCTTTACATAGATCCTCCACCCCCAGATTGGCTATGGTATTCATCCCATATGTGATGACTGCAGATGCATCCTTGAAGGACATAGTACAGTTTTGTACCTACCATAAATGTAGATGTCCGATAGGTATGCATCTGCAGTCAGGTTTACCTCCCACCTTCCCTCTGTGGTATTTATTGGGTACTTATCCTCTCATAGCTTGCTGGGGTTATCTATTATGGTGTATTTGTTTTATATATATATATATATATATATATATATATATATATATATATATATATATTTGCATATATATATATTTCTGTGTATGTTTGGAATTTATTGCATTCCTCCAAATTTAGCCTTCCTTAGAGGGCACCTGGCATCTGGGGCAAGAAAAACTGAGGAAGATGGCGTCGGCTGATGCTTTTATACCCCAGGCGCTCTGACGTCGGGGAAAGGGCGACATCAGCCGACGCCGGACCCCGATATTGGAATCCGGCCGACCGAAGGGCTGCCTGAGGCAGGGCAACCCATATGTGATGACTGCAGATGCATACCTATCGGACATCTACATTTATGGTAGGTACAAAACTGTACTTTCCCTTCCTTGCCTGGGCTAGGCCCGTTTAAGTTAGAGGGCCTAGTCCTCATAGTGTTTTTCTCTTTCTGCAGTATTAGGCCAATTTAAATTAGAGGAACTAGTCCTCCCCCCTTTTTCTTCTTTTTGTGTGTGTGCATTTTGTTAGAATGTCCAAAGTTAACAAGGACCATAAGCCATCTGGCTTCAAGAAATGTATTAAATGCTCACAGAAAATGTCCATCATGGATGGCCACAGTAACTTCGTTTACTGTCTAGGGGCCATCCATTTACAGGATACCTGCTTATTTTGCCACTCGTTTAGTCCTAGGGTGTTGCAAGAACATAAGAATAAGCTCATCCTAAAAGGTCTTCTTAAACTTTCCTTTGAGGAAGATCTGGCTAGCTCTTCCTCTACTTCTAGATTTCAGGGATCTAAAAAGGAAAAGTCCTCTAAGAGGCCCTCCCCGGCACCGGCTGGTGTCTCAAAGCCACCTCTTAAAATCACGAAAATGGATAAGTTTTCTGCCTCTTTGGCTCCTCAGAGCTCGGTGCCGATTGAGAGCACTCTTGTGACTACAGGGTCAGTTCAAAGTATTTCGGAGCCAACCACTGAGACCATTTCACGGAGCTCGTCTAAGGATCCTCTACCAGCATCCGCTATAGTATAATCTCCGATACCTCAGAGGTCCTGCTCTCCTATTCTGTCATCCAGGTCTTCTAGGAGTTTATCAGAAGAAGATGTGGAGAGGGTAGTGCTGAGACTGTTGAAGTCATCTGCTTTGCCTAAATTGCTGCTGGCTCCGACCCAGTCAATTCAGGAACCACTTGGGTCTGTTCAGCCCTCTGCGATCATTCCTTTTCTGAGTCATGCTGGTCTTTTGGAGCCGGAGTATTTGGTACCACTGGTGGAACCTTCAGTTCTGCTCCCCGGTGTCTGTTTCGGAGCCAAGTTATGCTCCAACACTTTCAGTGCTGTCCATAGTGTCTAGGGGCTGAAGCTCCCCGGTCAGCCCTGACAGGGATGCTTGGAACCGAACTTCTTCGGTTCCAAGTCTTCCTCTCGGCACGTCGGCTAAGGTGAGTTCGGAGCCAATGGCTCTGGAGCCGATGGCATCCTCGGTCTCCTAAAAGCTGGGGAGGTCTTCGGAGCTGGAGAGGTCAGTATTTGAGATGATGAGTGTGCTGTCCTGATTATCAGCTTCTACCAGAGGTACCAACACTCTTCCCTCTAAAGCACATACTTCTGTCTCAGCTCCTACTCCCTCCATGGACAGCAGAAGCCCTCAGCCTCAGGAGCCACCGGTTGGTGGCCCCCACTCTTCCAAGACCTCCCTGGAATGTCCTTCTGAGGTGCCCCCATGGAAGAGAACATGTAAGAGGAAGCATGTAGACTCCCAGGATGAGTCTCTGACCTCTGACACTGACCTCGAGGAGTCAGAAGCGTCCCCCAGGTCATCCTCTGATGATGTCTCCTTTGTAGACATCCTGGAAATCCTTAAGCAGAAGTGCGGCTGGCCCATTGTCACCCCTTCTGATGAGGAGTCA
Source organism: Protopterus annectens (assembly GCF_019279795.1). Classification (NCBI taxonomy): domain Eukaryota; kingdom Metazoa; phylum Chordata; order Ceratodontiformes; family Protopteridae; genus Protopterus; species Protopterus annectens. Next base: position 338,510,296 of record NC_056726.1, on the reverse strand, counting down.
GTGTACCAGAAAGCTTTCGGGTCTCAACCTTCAGCCTCTTGGATGTCTCCATCTTTTGATGAACCGATGGAGCTAGTTAGTTGAAAGGTGTGGTATACTCCTGATGCCATGCAGCCAGTCCCCAGGAGACTGAATACGTTTCTTTCTGCCCCTCCTGAGAAAGATTTTTTTGTCTAAAGGTTTTCCTGTAGATGCCATGGTAGTGGTGGCGGCCACTAAGAAAGAGCTAGCTGAGACTTCTTCTTCTGTTCATCCACCGAATAAGGAGTCTTGAATGATGGACAAATATGGGAGGCATATCTTTAGTTCAGTGATATTTATCCTTAGATCGCTGAACTACCTTACTCACTTCACAGGGCTTCAGAGAGATCTTCTTAAAGAGTTAGGAGATTCTGTACAAGGTACATGTACTGAGGGAGTTCTTGACAAGGTTTCTGCCCAGTTGTCTACCTTGAACTCTATCGTCAACTCTTCCATGTGGCTTATTTCGTATGCAGCCGATGGAGTGAGTAGAGCAGTGGGTTCAGGAATATCCCTAAGCCGTCATTCCTGGATGCATTTGTGTAACTTTGTGGAACCGTTCAATTCTACCTTTACCAATGCCCTGTTCGGTTCCTCATTGTTTGGACCCAAGGTAAAGGACGCTCTCACCCACTACGAGCATGAAGGAAAAACACTCTCTGCTGTGGGAGTACATTTTACTGTTCCCTCTAGACCATACCCTAAGGGTCAGAGGGGCAGTAAAATGTGGTTCAAGAAGTCCCAGAGGTTTTTCCAGGATGCACAGGGTGACTCCTTCTTCAGAGGCAGAGGAGGAGGAAACAGTAGACATATCCGTAGAGGCAGGGGCGGTCTGCAAAACCAGGGAGGTCGCGATTCCTTTCGGGGTCAGCCTTACCAGCGCTCTTCATGTGGGGCCCAACTGTGCTTCTCTGGGGCCGGTCGGGGGTCGCATTTCTTTGTATCCAGAAGCCTGGCTGGGTATCACTCAAGACAAGTGGGTACAAAGAATTATTACCAGAGGTTATGTCATACCCTTTTTTGTTCCACCTGTTATTCCCAAGAAGATCCCGGATGTTCCACCCAGACATAGAGATCAGGCAACTGTGGAGGTCAAAATTTGCTGTCAAAAAGAGTCATCCAAACTGTCGCAGCAGACCAAATAGGATCTGGAACTTACTCCAGATTCTTTTTAGTGCCAAAACATACAGGGGACTGGAGGCCCATTCTGGACCTCAACAGATTGAATGAATCAATAAATTAGGATAGTGACACTGCAGTCTATACGCTCGTTATTAGGGAAAGACAGTTGGATGTGCTCAATAGATCTCCAAGATGACTACTACCACATAAAAATGGACAAAGCGTCGAGGAGTCATCAACGCTTCCGGTTGGGAGCCAGTCATTACCAGTTTCCTGCTCTGCCCTTTGGTCTCACCACAGCCCCCAGGGTGTTCACCAAATGTATGGCAGTAGTGACAGCTCACCTGAGACATTGAGGATTCCAGGTGTTTCCATATCTGGACGACTGGCTCTTGACCACCCCCACCAGGCATCTGCTTCTTCAGACTAGGGACGCTACTGTTCAACTTTGTGCCCAGCTGGGAATTTCTGTAAATTGTCAAAAATCTGCCTTATTGCCCTCTCAATCTGTGATTTCTATAGGTACAGAGATAGACACAGTAGATATGTTGGCTCGTCTTCCAGCCGAAAGGGCACAGAATCTGGTTCTTCAAATTCAGCGTCTTCTCCTCTTATGAAAGATCAAAGCCAAGACTATTCTGCAGTTTCTAGGGACCATGGCTTCCACCATATTACTAGTGAGACTAGCGAGGCTACACATGAGAATTCTTCAGTGGCTCCTGTCGTCCCAATGGTCTTTTTAGCACCTCCCATTATCTCATCACATTCTGCTGACAGAATCTTGCAAGAAGGACCTCCTTTGGTGGACACTACCCATTAGTTAACCATGGGCACCGCATTTGTTCCCCACCAACCCATTGCCACTGTGACCACAGATGCCTCACAGATAGGGTGGGGGGCATTATCTTGGCAGAACTGTCCAAGACACATGGCAAGATCATGAGGCTTACCTGCATATCAACTTTATAGAGATGAGGGTGGTGCTCCTGGCATTGCAAGCACTCCATGACCTTCTGCCTGTGGGGACTATTGCAATACAATCAGACAACATGTCGTTAGTATGGTATATCAACAAACAGGGTAGAAGCAGATCTTACCCACTCTGTCGAGAGACCATGAAAGTTTGGAAATGGGTGATAGCTTCCCAGCATTTTCTGGTGGCAATGCACATTCCAGGGACAACCAACATGATAGCCGACAAGCTCAGCAGGGCAATCCATATGCCTCACCAGTGGTCTCTGAAACAGGAAACAGCAGAACAGATTTTCTGCAGATGGGGACAGCCTTGCTGCAACATCTTTGCCAGTCCAATCAATGCCAAATGCAGCAGCTACTTATCCCTCATCCCTCCTCCGGGGGAGTCACCGAGAGACGCACTTGTTCATGATTAGCCCCTGGGTCTCCTGTATGCTTTTCCTCCCTTTCCTCTCATTCCCAAGGTTATTCAGAAAGTGAAATGGCTGGGAAGAAAACTTATCCTCATTGCTCCTTACTGGCCTTGTCAGGTTTGGTTCCCCTTCCTCAGGCCTCTTCTCCTGGATGATCCTTGGATCCTGGACCCAGCTCCAGACCTGTTGACTCACATGTCAGGTTCTCTTCATCCCTCCTTAGACACCGTCAATTTGACAACATGGCTGCTCCAGTTCCATCCCTAGTCAGGCTTCACGACTTCTCACCCTCCATGACTCATATCCTTACGTCTTCTCATAAACCTTCCACTAGGAGACTATATTCCAGTAAATGGAGAAGATTCTCTATGTGGGTGGAGAAAATGAATGTTGACCCTTACACTGCTTCCATTCCAGTGGTTTTGGAATTCCTGTCTGAGCTTTTTCACCAGGGATCTGCGGCTGCCACTATCAGAGTTCAATTGGCAGTGATTTCAAACTTTCATCTAGGTTTTAAAGATTCTAATCTGATGTCACATAAACTGTGCAAAACCTTCCTTAAAGGTGCCACTTTGTTAAGACCTCCCTTTCAAGAACCTGTTGCCTCATGGGATTTAAATTTTGTGTTATCCGAAATGACTTCTCCCTTTGTGCCTTCTCATTCATCTTCTTTGAAATTCCTGTCTTGGAAGACTCTGTTTCTAGTGGCTATCACATTGGCCAGATGGGTGTCGGAGTTTTAAGCATTGTCTGTAAAACCCCCTTATCTGATTTTTCACAAGGACAGGGTGTCCCTTCATACTAATCCCTCCTTTGTCCTCAAGGTCTGTTCCCATGCCACTTTGAATCAATCCATAGAGCTTCCGGTGTTCTTTCCAGATCATTCCAATGCAGCTGAATGCAGGTTTCACCAGTTGGATGTCCATAGACAATTATGTTTTTATTTTCACCAGACTAAGGAAATCAGATCAATTATTCATTTCCTTCTCTGAATCCAGGTCAGGCTTACCAGTTTCCAAAGTAACACTCTCTAATTGGATCTCTAGCTGTATAGCTTATGTTTACAATTCTGAGGGTAGACCATTACTCTTTAAAATCAAGGCTTATTCTACCAGATCTCAGTCTACCTCTGCAGCCTTTTAAGCCAGGGTCCCACTTGATAATATTTATGCAGCAGCTACGTGGGCTTTTATTACTCTTTACAAATTGGATTTAACCTCCAGGGTAGAGCATCATTTGGTCCAAGGTACTCAGGAGTATTTTTCCTTGAGCCACTCAAGAATAAGGCGCTAGGGATGCTGTCCCATATGTAAGAATGAAGGTGAGATAGGAATACAGAACATAAAGACGTTATGTATTCACCATAACGTTCCATGTTTGTAGTCCATCTCACCTTTCATTCTTACGAACCCACTCTCCTACCCCCAGCCTGGAAGTACCTGGAGACAGAAAAATATTATTATCCTTTTTTTATGGAGACCTTTTAGTATTGGCTTCTTTGGTATATTTGTTATTATCTCCCCTAGTTAGTAGCAAACAAGATCTGGGGATTGTACTGGTGCACCATGGGATACCTACCTAGCCATGAGCCAACTAGAAGACTTCCAACTTGTAAATAGGCTGAGTCAGAGCTGAGGATCGGCTCCGATCCCATATGTAAGAATGAAGGGTGAGATGGACTACAAACATGGAAAGTTATGGTGAGTACATAACTTCTTTTTGTATAGATCATCCCATTTCTTTTAATATTCATTACATCTAAGCAGTTTTTTATGCTAACCTATCAAACTGACATTCACCATGATTCATTCATGCCCTCTTTATGTATACTGAACAAGAAAAGCAGGTAAACTTTACCTGCTGTGTTTTCCTAAAATAATACATTTCTTATACCCCACTCAAACTCACCCAGAGTGTTCTTTTATCAAACACTTTCTTTTACTGCAAATTGCCTCTCATTTTGTTGTAGCTAATAAATTACAAATGTCCTTTAATATCCTTATGTAAACACATAACATATCAGGATCCAGTGCAGAGTCTTAAAAAAAAAAAAAAGTAAAACATTAATCCAGTACCCGGATGAGAGTCTTCAAATGAATGCGTTGGATTAAAAAAAAAAAACATTAAATATAATCAAATCTTAAAAACAGTCCAGTGAAATAAAGGAATAAATTAAGCAGTCAGTTAATTAACACACGTTTACAGTAGCATTCATTATTTAACCTATGTGGTTTCAATGCTGAATGTTAGAATTGCCATTGTTTCTCTATAAAGCAGAATATCTCTGGCACTACAATCTTCATGACAGCCCAGGGCACATTTATTTGAAATAGTAGCTTCTAATAAGTTGCAGTGAAAATTGTAAATCTCATTGAAATGCCCTGCAGTAAGCTTCTTGTTCCTTCTTTTTCTTTATATCTCTGATGTGCTTTAAATGCTTGCAGTTAAATTTTCTGTTGGTTTGACAAATGTATACAAGCAGAGGTTCCTCTGGGTATTGACAGCATTTATAACTTAACAAAAATACGTGTTCTGATGTCAACAGGTTTATTGTTAACACAAGAAAACTGAGTTTTGATAAGGAAATGGCAACAGCATCTGCCACAAGTGTTAATACCCCTCTGTTTAGTTGGGACAAAATAAGAAATACAAAAAAAAAAAATTATTATTGTATTGTGACAACTATTGGCGAGAAAGTCACATACATTTCTGCCACATTTATCTAGGATAACATAATCTTCGAGGTAGAAAAGGTGTTAAGTAAGTAAGTCTGCATAGGTAGGCTCATAATCTCATTGACAGCAGCAATTTCTTCAGAAAGTGAAGTAAATTTGGTAACAAAATAACAAAGCATTCTTCCTGTCCTTAGATTCAGAACATTACAGCAGAGAGTCAGTATGGGAAGTTCTTTTCTAAGAATGTGGCAAGTTAACTGTTTCAAACTGCAGTGCTCTTAAGGGAGTAAACAGGGATTGCCTATCATTAAGAAACTCTGTATCAGAAAACAAGTTATTTTATTTTTCCACTTCATGCATCTAGTTATCCCCTAACCATTTATGCTATTCCTTTTTACTGGGAATTACTTAACAATAAATGTGCTTGCAGAACAAATATCGATCTTTTGTTTAAGTAATCCTAGCCCCACCTATCACAACCAACATCAAGACAATTATCTTCCATACACTACTCTAACCACACAATGATCAACCCCCAACCACAGTAATCTAACTTCTGCTGCCATAAATATTAGAAGCATAATAAATAAAACCACTGAACTACATGCCTGGATTACTTTACAGAAATTGATATTCTCGCTATAACTGAATCATGGTTTAAACCCAGCATAAACAAATCTGAAATTGCAACCTCTAGGTATAATATTGTCCACAATGATCATATAAAGAGGAAAGGTGGTGGTATTGCTTTAATATTTCCCCAAAACTACCACATTTCGCCTTACAAGTAGTAATCACTACACACTTTTACATAGCCTCTTGTATAGTACAGACTAAATAATTCCTCTTCTTCTTTATGCACTAACAATTCTCCACATACTTTCTGCTAACAGGAATTTCTCTGCTACTTCTCTTTTATGGTACATAATTGCAACTGCTCTGGAAATAGCCAAGTCAACTGTTTTTGATTATCTAACTTATACTTGCTTGAGCATAAACTTTAAATTCTTAAGAGCTTGTAACTTAAAGAATGTACATTTTATATTAAAAAACTGGTTCTTCTGCTTCAGTTATTGTACTGTTTTACATGTTACGTTTTTATATAATATTTAAGGAGATTTTCTCCCTGGGCCACCACTGAAAAAGGCAAAAGCGCAGTTGGACTAACCCAGTCGACAAATTTCAATGAAATAAAATAAAATATAACAAGCCAGCACCAAAATTCAACTCAGCAGAACTTATTTATTTTCTGAAAATAAACAAATATATATGACTGTCTTCTACATACCTCCTGGATGACAATACAGCTATACTAGAAAATACCCTACATTGGATATCCATAACAATTCCAGAAGAGTAAATACTACAAGGTGATGTCAATATTAATTGGCTGGACATAACCTCTAACTCTCCTACATCTAGCATTAACTGATATGATTTCACAACTAATAGCCCCACACATTATAGCAAGATACCATATTCCCTATTAGACTGGATCCTAATATCTGACCCTAGCAAGTATTCCACCACGGGTACAATGTCAGACTCTCTTAGTAACCATCTCCCAATCTACAGACATCTCACACATTCACTCAAACAACATGGTTATAAAACCACACACGGCCCGTTCAAGTTTAACCCAGCAATATTCATTACTACCTTGTATTTTATTAAATGGAACATCCTAAACATCCTCCCCTTAGATTATGCTGTAAATGAATTCAATACAGCTATCCCAAACGGCCTTGTACTTCCTGTAAAGAAGAGACTAAAAACAGGCAATGTAATTTCACTATCCAAAAAGAGTATTATGCTAATCCAGGATAGAGAAAACGCATGGAAAGAATGGCTAAAATATAAAACACCACAATGTCTCAAAAACTTCAGAATGCTTTACAGCTGTACTAAAAACAAATAAGTAAATAATAAAACATATGCCATAACAACTTTCAGAACAACAGTAAACACAAACCTAAAAAAATCTGGTTGGCCATTAAAGAAATCATATAATTCATCCATAAGCCCTGTCCCAGAAAACTCACCACTTGAAACTGCATTTGATTTAAACTCTTATTTCATAGATAGTTTAGTCTCCCTAATCAAGGATTTCCCAAAATCTAATACTAACACTGCCTAACAGCCATATATTACCACATCCACTTTCAAATACAAACCTGTGGCCACATCATGTATAAAACTACTCTTATGCAAACTCAAACCATGCTATACTTCAACTGTTGACCTTCTAAGGAGGTACATTAAAACAGCAGCAGATAGCATTGTCTATCCTGTCTCAATACTTATAAATAGGTCAGCCTAGAAATCCTACATTCCCTCACTCTGGAAAAAAAATCACACATTATCTGTCTACACAAAGGAGGAAATTCAACAAACATTACTAAATTTAGACCTACAGCAATCGTATCCCCTTTTCCAAAATTCTTGAAAAATGTATTCAGAAACAACTGCTAAACTATCTTCTGCAGGAAGAAATCCTATCATCCCACACGGTATGGCTTCCATTCTTCCTATAGTACTAATACTGTATTTTCAGCCCTTACAGATACTGTCAAAAAAGCTAGAGATGAATGCAAACTAGTCTATTCCTATTTCTAGACTTGTCTAAAGCCTTCGACACATTTTGTCACAGCAAACTTCTATTTCAGATGTCCTCTGTAGGTCTGTCTCGGCCTACCCTTCTATCACCACGGGTGTACCACAAGGCTCTGTCTTTAGTCACCTCCTCTTTAACATTCTTATTAACACCTTCCAGGCATCCACACAACACGTCTCCCTAATACAATACTCAGATGACTCCACACTCATGTGCACATCTGACAGACTGGCATATCTCCAAAAAGTTACTTTAGAAACTTTAACAGCCACTGAAATATGGCTTTATAATTCACAATTTATGTTAAAAAACACACTACTATTTTTTTATCGGAAAATCTCTCTCTCAGGGAATAAAAAACAAAGTGTAAAATCCTCCCTCTTAATTATACAGTCATCGCAGTCATTTCTAAATGCAAATTATTAGGGATGACAATGGATGATAATCTTAAATTTGACCTGCATTTACAAAATTGTATACAAATATTCACCAAAAACTAGGGGTGCTTTACAGAGCCAAAACCTTTCTCACAATACAACTAAAACTACATTTGCCACTACTTCTCTCCTCTCTACTTAATGGCCGTCCCATCCTTAGTAACCTACTGGCATCACAGAAATCAAAACTTGAGCAATGCTATAATTAAGTGGCTACATTCATAGCAAATACTCCTTTAAGAATCTACTACTGTGTAGCATTAAAAAACATAACTTGGTTGGAATAGCCCTCTCAACTAACACAGCTTCTTACCATCTATGAAATTGTCCAGCATCTATCTGCTTATCCATCACTAAATACAGTTATACATAACTATGTTCTCAATCAATTATTATGATCCAATGACCAAAAGCTCCTCTGTCCCCAAACCTATCAATTCTGCTGGGCCTGGTCTGTACTCATACCATGTTGCTAAGGCCTGAACTCTTTACTTGTATCCATCAGATCAGTACCCACCCTCCAATCCTTTAAAACCATTCTGAAAGAATTTCTAACCAAAATCTGTCTCTGTTCTTGCTTAACCCAGGGATAACCTGTATCCCTAAATAAGAACAAGTACCTGCCTTGTACCTCCTTCCTCACTCACTTCCTTAATTCAATCAGTTTGTCTCCCCTGACTCTTTCTAAATATGCCATAACCCTGTTTTTTCTTCTCTCACTTCATATTGTGATTCCTGTTTGTATTATACTAACTTACCTTTAATTTTTCCATCATGTCTAATTTGGGAGAAGCATTTAAACTATAGACGTTTTTGCAACAATTCTGAAGATTGTAAAATTATTTGTAAAATGTTTTTGTAATACTTTTGTGCTTTGTTCCATGGCGCCATTTGCCTAAAATGGGCACCTACTCAGTTGGGCTTTCCTGGTAATCAAATGTCAATGAATCAATTTATAAAGAAAGCTAAGGATATTATTGCCTATTTTCATAGCAGTGGTATTCACTATACATCATTGAGGGCTTAGTAAAAAGCATTGCAAAGTATTATTATGCTTCTCTGTTAACTCAATGTATCTGCCTAATGTCCTCTTCAGTCTGTCCAGCGCATTGGAATTAATGAATTTTATTTATTTATTTATTTAAATTTGTTGACCGGGAGTGTCCGGCTGGACGTAGGACCATTTTCAGCGGAGGCCCTGGGAGAAAAACTCCACAGTTAAAATAAACAGACAGTAGTTACATTGGATTACATAGCGATTAACAATTTAACATAGCAATTACAACATATTTACAGATGAACATATTACAACAGTAGACAACTAGAATCTTTATCTGCGAAGTACGTAACAGACATTAACAAATGTTACAATGAGAAATTCCTGCTGTATAATAAGTACTAGGCTTATGAGCATCTGAGCTTGCTATAATCAAGGTACTTAGTGGAGTGGAAAGAAAGGTAGTGGTTGGATGGGGTGGATGATATTAGAGTGGGAGTTGCAAGGGCATAGCCAGCATGTTTTTAGGTGCACTTTTAGTAAAGTTTTGAAGTGTGTGCATGATGGTATGGAGGTAATTGTGGATGGAAGGAAGTTCCATAATTCGGCTATGGTGTAAGAGAATAGTGCTTCACCAGCAGAGTTATTGTCTTTAGTGATCTGCAAGTGATTTTTGTTGCTGGATCTTAGTGGTCTAATGGTGCGATAGAGTTGGAGTAGATTCTGGAGGGATGGGACATTTAGTGGATGGTTTACTAGTTTGTGGGCGAGTGAGAATTGATACCACTGAAGGAGGTGAGGGAGTTCAAGCCAGCCCACTTCAGCAAGTGAGAGACAGTGGTGACTACGTAGGATGCCCTTGTGGCGAATTTGGTGATTTTGTTGTAGTAGGTCTCTAGCTTGTTTAGATCGCATTGCCTTAGGTTGGTATATATTGGAGAGGCATAAAGTAGAGTGGAGATAAGGTGGGAATTTGCTATTGAAATTTTGCTGCATTGGTAAGAAATTGCTTATTTCTGTATAACGCTCCTAGTTTTTGTGGACTTTTTTTGTGGTCATGGATATGTGAATGTCAAATTTTAGTTTATTGTCTATTTCCACTCATAGCAATTTGGTGTGTTCAGTTGGTTATATAGTGGTGTTGTCTTTTGCTGTGATGTTAAAGTGAGAGTTGTTTTGAGTATGTTTGGTGGGTTGGAAGATGAGTAGTTTAGCTTTGTTTGGGTTGAGTATTAATTGGGCATCAGATAACCAAGTTTCAACAGAGGAAAAGGCTTCCTGTGTGACTGTTTGCAGTTTTGGTAGGGACTGGGCTGAGCAGATGATGGTTGAGTCATCTGTGTATTGTATGAGTGTGCCATGTTTGGTGGCAGAGGCTAGATTATTGGTGTAAACAGAGAAGAGTAGGGGTCCAAGGATGGATCCTTGGGGAACCCCTATGGAGACAGGTAGTTGGGGAGATATGTCATTCTGCCATACAACGGATTGTTGGCGGTCAGACAGGTAACTCTGAAACCAGTTGATGACTGATTGTGAGAAGGATAGGTTATTGAGGACAGAGATAAGTTGTTTGTGTGGGACCATGTCAAATGCTTTAGATAGGTCTAGGAAAGTAGCAGAGGAGAGATAGCTATTGTTTTATGCTGAAGGATAGTGTTAGTAAAGGAGAGTAAGGCAGTGGTGGTGCTATGGTTTGGTCGGAAACCATGCTGAGTACTGGAAAGGAGGTTGTTAGTAAGGAGGTAGTCTGAGACCTGAGAGTGTATGCATCTCTCTAGTATTTTGGAGAGTGGAGAGAGAATAGCTATGGGGCGGTAATTGGTTAGTTCTGTGGAGGGTCCGCCTTTGAGGAGGGGAATTATATGTGATACTTTCCACAGTGTGGGAACGTACCTTTCTGACAGAGATCGGTTAATCAAGATGGATACTGGGTAGGCCAGAGCATCAGCTGAGATTTGTAGGTATTCACTTGGGAGGTTGTCTGCTGCTAATTTGGTGGGTTTAAGTTTAGTTAAGAGTTTTTTTATGTTGGAAGTAGGTACAGGAGAAAAAGAGAAGGCAGTGGGGAGATTATTAGTTGAAGGTGTGGGTTGGAGGGAAGGGGAGTTGTGTTGTTTAGCTAGTGATAGTATGGTTTGGGTGAAGTGTGTGTTGAATGAGGTAGCAATATTTTCTGAGGAGTGAGGGATGTTAGGAGGAGGGGTACTGACTTTACCTGGGTGGAGGATTGAGTTTATGGAGGACCAGAATTGTTTGGGGCTGTGTTGTGAGGAGTCTAGGGCAGACTGGTTGTATTGGAATTTGTCCTGTTTTGTTAGCTTTTTGACTCTATTGCATAGTTCTAGGAATTTCTATCTAGTGGAGGGGGTTTTGGTTTTGCGCCAGTGCTCCCAGGCTTTATCCCTGTTTTTCATATCTGACTTAGTGGTTTTCTGTAGCCATTGGGAGGGTTGTGCTTTGGTTCTGGAAAATCTTATGGGGGCATGGTAATTAAGGATGTTCAGGAAGGTAGTATTAAAAAATTTAACTGCGTCATCTAGACTGAGGTACTTTAGAGGATGCCAGTTACATTCTTTGAGGGATGAGATGAATGTGAGTGGTTAAAGTTTAATGTTTTACGTATTTGACGGTAGACGACAGGTTTAGCTTGCTATATGTATTTTTTGAGTAGGAATGTTGGGGAGTGATCACTGAGGCTATCTGATAAGCAGCCTGTTATATATGACTGGGGGCTCTTACTGACTAGTATCCAATCCAGGGTAGTGTGCTTGCTGGAGTTTTTATTTATCCTGGTTGGCGACTGGACTAGGGTGAAGCCATGAAGGTTTACATGATGGGTTGGATGGTTTCCAGAACAGGATTGCCAGTCAATATTGAAATCACCTAAAATGATAGTTTCTTAGGGGAGATGGTGGGTAGACCAGCTGAGGAGGTTTTCTAGTGGAGGGATGTTTTGGCCAGGTGGGAAGTAGCATCCAATTATGTTGATGGTTTTGTTTTGGTTTATTTTGAGGTTGGTATATATTATTTCTTCATTGCCTATTTGTGGAGCTGATGATTTTAAGATCTGGATGTTTAGGTGATGTTTAAATATTATAGCTACACCACCTCATTTTTTGTTTAGCCAGTCTACTCTTAGTATGCCGTAACCTGTAGGGAGTATTTGCTCACTGGTAATGTGAGGTTTTAGCCAGGTTTCTGTCAGGATGACTATATCTGGGGAGTACAAGTCTATGGTGGCATGGAGTTCATGGATTTTGTTGGATATACTTCTAATATTTAGGCTTAGTAGAAGGAAGTCACTTGGCTTTCTATTGGCTGTAATATGGGAGAAGTTGTGGTTTCTAGTCTGATTATGAGGATTGGGGTTGGAGATGGTAGGGCCAGGGTTGGGGTAGATGTCTCCACTTAGGGCTAATTTTGATATGCATGAGGTTATTAGCTTTCTCAGTTTTTGAATGTGTTTGTTTATAAGGGAAACTTTATGATTGTGCTCTGTGGGTAATAGGTATGGTGGGAGGGTTACTATGTTAAGTTGTAGGGATGCTTTATGTTTGAGTAATATAGCTGGTAGAATATGTGAAGGGTGCATTGGGATAGTTCTTGAGTTGGTGGGAGGGGAGCTGAGTGAGGGTGAGACATGAGTGGTGGTGTGAGTAGTAGTGCAGTGGTAGTGGTTGAGTGGGGGAATGATGGAGCTTTGGTAGGATGTAAGATATGCAAGGAGAGTGCATGCAGTGAGCATAGGTAAGGTATGCTTGTACATGTTAGTTGAGGAGGTGTGAGAGTAGTGGGAAGAGGGAGGAGGTAGTGTTGGGTTAGCGCTGTGGTTGGCTATTGGAAAGATGGGAGGGGTTTGTGAGTGCAATAAAGGTGGGACCACTAGGGGCAGGAGGGAATAGGGTGCAGGGTGGGGAGCGAGGTGTGTAGAGACCCTGTTAATTGCTCGTATGAGGGGGCTGGAAACAATCAGTTAACAGAGTTAACTGATAAATGAACATATGATAGTGACAAGGGTGGTTGTAGTTTTAAAAATGGTGCCTGCCACAGGTAATATTTATTAACTTTGGGATTGTCTTAAAGTAATAAACAGGGAAGGGGGAAGGGGGAACAAGGGTCTGAGCAGGCAGTTCTTTGTACTGCTGCTAATGAGCCAAAGCAAAGACAAGTTTGTGTTTAAGAAACAATCACAATTGACCAAGGACTGCTCTGAAACTGTAAGTCATTTCTTAACCATTTCTCAGGTGGAAAAACAGGATAACCTTGTATCACTAGGCTACGGTGGTCTCCGTTTAAATTAACAAACACACAGTATTGATCAGTTATGGATACTATTTGCTAACAGAAGGGAATAAGAGAGAAAGTGGAAGATGTGTGTGTGTGTGTGTGTGTGTGTGTGTGTGTGTGTGTGTGTGTGTGTGTGTGTGTGTGTGTGTGGTGGGGAGGGCTGCTTACAAGCCAAAGCAGAGTGCTCTCTAGGGGAAAATGAATATTGGCTCAAACATATTCCAGGAATTCCAGGAAGCGTTGGGCAAGTGTATTTGTACATGAATAGTGTTCCCAGTTGATGGAGGGGTAGTTGAAGTCACCCAGTATGAGAGTGTTGGGTTGGACTCTAATAGTTTCCAGGGTGCTTAGGAACGTGGAATGAGAGTCTTGGGACATGGTTGGGGACCTGTAGCAGGCTACAACCTGATTCACCATTTTAGCCACTGTTAGTTGTACCTGAAGTGTATCCCCAATGAATTATGCTGGGTTACTAGTCTGGTGGTGTGCATATCCTTTATGAATATGGAGACACCACCAGCTTTGGTCCATTTTCTGGGGCCAAAAGGTGTGGAATGAGTTATAGCCTGGTAGCGCAGGGGTGCTTTCTGCTGTTCTAAACTAGATCTCTGTTTCAGCATAAATGTTGATGTTCTCCATTTTGAGGAGTGCTTTGAGCGAGTGCATCTTGAGATTTAGACATCTAGTGTTGAGCAGTACGACCCTCAGATTGAATTTATTTATAGCTGTTACAGTGGTAATTTGGTCTTTGGAACACCGCCTTAAAAAAGTATCTGAAAACCTAGGGGTGACAGATGCAGGCCATCTCTGTCAAAGCATCGAGGTCTGTCAATCATGTCATCCCAAGCAGACAGATACTGGATCCCCTTAGAATGACACCAGAAACTTAGCCAATTGTTGAAGTCAATCATTTTCTGTTTGTACTGCGGCATCATTCTAGGCAACGGTAGGATGCTGCTCATGGCTAAGTTCATACCTGCCTGAACCACATAATCAGAGAGCTCCTGCATGTTTCTTTTCATGTAGTCTAGGGAGGTATGTCTCAGGTCATTCACACCCACATGGACAATGACAGACTCATACTTGTACTTGTTGTGGAGTGACCTGAGTGTGTGTGTTATGTGTCGGATCCTGGCACCTGACATACAGCTGACTGTTACCTTCTCCTTATTCAACCTAGTGAGTGGGGAATCAGTGTGCCTCACTATCAAGTCACCTATGATTAGTCTATTGGCAAGCTGTTTTGCCTTAGAGGCTTAGATTGAGGGGTAAACTGTGTAGGTGAGCTATGTGTCTTGTGATTGTGATGGTTGAGTGCATTTCTGATTTGAAGGTCTCTGCTGTTTGGGTAGATTTCTATTGAGAGCCTCTGCGAAGGTGGGTGTGTGGTTTGTGTTTTATGTGAGAGCTGTGATGGTGGGTATTTTGGAGGGCTATGTGTTCCATGTGGTGTGGTGCAGGTGTTGACCTTCTCCTCTTGGTCAGCTATTCCGGTCTTGGCTGTAGAGTGCATGTCTTCCAGTTTGGTTATATAAGTGCATCTCTCAAAATTCTGAGTGTTGGGAGGTAAGAGGAGAGGGTTGTCTGTGTACATAAGAGAGTTGCTACACTGCCTCAGAATGCCCAAGTTCACCAGGTTAATAGGAAAAATCACAGGGAACTGGCCTTTAGACATGCCAGGAGGGATGGTCATTATTAATAAGTACTGGAGCTGTTTCCTTATAGGACATTTAGTGCTGTTAGCACTTATGTGTGCTACAATAATTGCTTCAAGAAACCAGATGAAGTGCTAGGTAAATAAGCTAGTTAAATGCAAGAGAGAAGAAAACTAGCAAGATCTAAGGGAAAAATTGAAGAGCAGACTTTCTAGCACCGGTAATAGTTTACCCCAGCTTAGTGGCACTGCACAGCACACAACCCCATGCAAATAAGGACTTTTAAAGCAGAAAGTTGAAAGGGAGCTAGAAACCACTCCCCTTGTGCTAGACAGGCTACCTAGTGCTTACCACTCCCACTGATAAGTTGAGAGGCTTCCCTCTAACACAGAAAGGTCTGGAGAACTCAGAAACTACAATACAGTCCTGAATACAGCAAATCTGTATCTGGACTACTCTAGTAACAGAAAAGGCGGGAAAACCAGCTAGAACTTTTTTTTTTAATATAATAACAGTAGCAAATGAGCAAACTGATTTAAACAAATTAACCAATAAAAAAGCTCAAAACTGAGTCCTGTTCCAGCAGTCTTCAATCAGACAAGCTTCAGCTGCACACTCTTGCCACTAGGCTACAGGGGAACCTTCTCTAAAAAAGGTGGCCTGCATTAGTGCTCAAATTATACAAACAAAGCTAGATTCAGCAGGTCGGAGTCCAGTGTATGCTTCAGAAAAGAAGGTGCACCAGTTTCAGAAAGAAGCAGTTAAAACAAGCAGGCACAATACGCCTTTAAACAGAAATCCCCAGCTCAGAAGGGCAGAATCTACCCTCTCCTACCACAAGACTGCAGACCACAAACCTTCTTAATGTAAAACAACAGGCCTGAAGCCCAAGTGCTTAAACCAAAAGGCTTAGAATAACATTTACAATTTAATTAGGCTAATAAGCAGTAATAAATGAAGCAGAATAAATGCAATTGAGTACTTTTAAGAATAGGCAGTAAAAGCAAAATAAAGTAGGAAGGAACGCAAATACAGTAAAAGTAGATGAATAAAGTGCAATTTTTTTAATGTAACAGTAGAAAACGAGCAAACTGATTTAAACAAATTAACCATTAAAAAGGCTAAAAACTGAGCCCTATTCCAGCAGTCTTCAATCAGACAAGTTCTAACTGCACACTTCTGCCACTAGGGTGCAGGGGAACCTTCTCCAAAAAAGATGGCCTGGATTAATGCTCAAGTTATACAAATAAAGCTGGATTGAGCAGGTCTGAAACTAGTCTATGCTACAGCAAACAAGGCACACCAATTTCAGAAAGAAGCAGTTCAAATAAGCAGGCACAATAAGCCTTTAACCAGAAATTCCCAGCTCAGAAAGGCAGAATCTACCATCTCCTCCCACAAGAGTACAGACCACAAACCTTCTTAATGTAAAATAACTGGCCTGAAGCTCAAGTGCTTAAACCAGAGCTAAGACACATTTAGAATAATAGACACTAAGACTTCAATGAGCAACTCCCAACTTAGAAGGATGTAAGCTACCTGTCCTGCCACAAGAGTGCAGACCACAAACCTTAATGTAAAACAGCTGGCCTGAAGCCCAAGTGCTTAAACCAAAAGGCTTAGAATAACAATTATAATTTAATTGGGCTACTAACAAGCAGTAATAAATGCAGCAGAATAAATGCAATTAAGTACTTTTAAGAACAAGCAGCAAAAGCAAAAGTAGGAAGTGGCCTTTTTAATTAACTACATTTCCTTTGCATACTATCCACCTTAGCTAATTCACTCAGAATTTTATTACACCCATATTGTTATCCTTTGTTTCTTTATTAAATATTAATCACTACCTTCTATCATGTAAAAGTTAATCTTTCCTTCTCCATAAACTACATATGCAATGTTTCTCACTGTTTTCTGCATTGCTCAATTCTATCTGTAAACTGGTCTACAACCTATATTGCAGAAAACTATATAACAGTGTTTTTCCCTAAGTATATCTGTCAGCAAAGCAAACGATTTTCTCTTTGATGTTGTAGTACGTTTGCAGTTTCTCAGGCAACTTTCTGTGGCAAACCCCAGGATAATCACATTCATTACTTTCGATACTTGGTTTTCAACCCCTTCCATCTGAAATATGTCTTGTTTGACATAAAAATTGTATTCACTAAATTTTCATACATAGGTTTTCAAAGTAGGGGGTTATACTTGCAAGCTACTTCCTTTCTAAAACTCCTTCACAAATTTTGTTATATAGTGTTAATTTTTCCCAGAAACCTTTTGCCTTTCTCATTTGCCCACTTCCTCATATGTAGGCATCACAAAAATGGAAAATAGACCACATGTACAATCTGCTGTCTGTATAATGCTCCTTTTTTGTGAGATTCACTCTCGAATCCACAGTCACTGAAAAAAAATCTGATAACTTCCACCTCTGATTAGTTGAAGAAAATTTTAACTTATTTTTAATGCAAACTCTTCCTATTTGTAATTGTCTTTATGTGATGTACTTTCTGTAAATGAAAAAACAGGGATCTGATGTGGACCTGCCACCACTGTATTTCTCCTTATTTCTTTCTATTTTGTTTCTACTGTGTCATCTTTCATTTAAATAAATGATCTGGCAGTTGGCTTCGAGGATTAAGGAGCTGTAAATGAACGGTTTCCTGTGTGATTCTGAGAAAGTCACTTAACCAGACACCGCTCCCAGGCTGAGTCTAAAAACATCCCATGGAGATCAGTGCTCTACTCCAGAAAGCATAAAAATAAATAAATAAATAAACAAATATCCTTTTTTTTCTGAGAAAATAACTACATTTCCACCATAAGGCATTTATATTTTTTGTAATAAGGCTAAGCATAGACCTTTTCGATTCCAATTTATACCCATCTTCACTTGTTTCATATCCTTTGTTGTCAACTATATAAAAAACAGCAAGACAAAAAATATAGTTGCCTGTTCTTGTTTCACCCTCATACCTATTAGATGTATGTGAAATTCAAATAATATAGTGTTGAGTGGAAAACTACCTAGCTTAAAACATATACACTTCTGTATCCTTTTCTTCATTTACAGTTTAACAACAGACTTCATATCCATTGCTTGCAAACACATTTTAGAGCATCTTGTAAAATTTTAACTGATCTTATATGCTAGCAACATCTTTATTTATTACCTACTTTGGCATGTCTACAGCAAGTGGGGTTTGGCTTTATTAGCCTGAATGCACTCATAAACACTTAAAGTAAACAGTATTGGGCATTCAGAAGCTATGTAGCTAAAACACTGGTGCACATCCTTCAGGGGTTATTTGCATATATCCCATGGACCTCTACTTCAGGAAGATTAAGGTATCACACAATAAAGACCCTAGCTTGGCTGGATGTTTTTGCAGTTTTTACTGAATGTTTCATCTGCGTGATCTTTTTATCCTTTGGGCTGTGACTTAATTACTATTTGTAGGCCCACACAAACTTCCTTCTTACTTATGATATAAAAACCCACTCTAGCCACCACGGCTTAAAACTTTTAAAACTTTATTTTAAAACACAGCAAAAGTTAATGAGGATAAGCGCTTTCAAGCAAAAATGCTCTTCTTCAGATCCATATACTAAAATCTATGAATTGAATTAAATAAAAGTTCTCAGCCAATCAGGATTGAACAGTCATTGTACGCCTTCTTAAGGCCGGTTTTAAAAGCAAAACTCCATTTAAAAGCAAAACTCCATTTAATCCTGGTACCCGATCTGCTTGTAAATCGGCTATCCATTTAAGTTCACTAAATTCAGTGTCCTGATATAAATCTCCTTGTTTTTTATTCTCCTGTTGTATGAAAAGCACCATAAACTTGAAGGAATGAGTGGGATTTAATCCAATATGCTGTGCAAGGGCACTATGTCATTATTTTGAATATCTCTCACATGCTGTAGAATTCTTTCTTTAAACATCTGACTCGTCTTGCCCACGTAAAATGAAACATATTTTAAACATTTAGCAAGATAAACAAGATTTCTAGTTCTACAATTAGCATATACGTTGGGTTTATATTCCATTTTAGTAAGTGGATGTTGGAAAAATTTGAAGAATCAATGTACTGACATCCTTCGCAGTGCATACAAGGAAAGGTAACTTTCCTAATTAAATTCTTTTTCTTATATAATCCATCACTAGGATATATATCCTTACATAAAATTCTCTTCAGATTCAGTCCATTCTTATAACTGATAGTGGTATTTCTCCTACAATATCAGTGTCACACAACTGTAAGGAGAAGGGAGGGAGTGGAGTGGGACAGGGGTTGTTTATGGACAGATTGCAAAAAGTGAAAGAGAAAGGAAAGTAACTAAAATGTTGCTACAAATTAAAGTAGGAAAAGAAGGTGGCTATCCCTAAGTACCACCTGGCCTACCCTCCTACTAATGGAAAAAGTCAAGGAAGGCAAAGGAAAGTATGTTTGTATGTGTGTTCAGAGACTTCCTGTATACCAACGCATGCCAGACTATGTTGTCCTATGTAGTTGCTGACAGGACAACCAGATAGGTAATTGATGGGGAGTGGAAGGGTAATGGGTGGGACACTTTTTTTTCCATGTTAGCACTCAGTAGTGATGACCAATAAAGAAAGATAAACTTTATGATGATATTTGTTGCATGACAGAGATTGTAGCATTAATGTGAGTCCTCCTGCTAGTAGGTGCCTAGAGTGCCTTGTGGAAGATGCTAATCTGACTGGCACTCTGATGTGGGATGGGCAGGAGAGTTTAGAACACGCAGTTTAAGTAAATGACTACTAGTATATTCCAGAAATGTTGACGTTATATTGTTATTTTATAATTTTGCGTAATTTTTGTAATACTTCATCAGTGTTGTTATTCAAGTAGTACGAAAGGAAACAAAATAAGTTGTGCCCTAATTATCAACAATTATGTGGACTAGATTTGCACTACCTTAAACGGAGCCTGAAATGTAAAATGAGGAAAATGATAGTGCTGTCTAAACTGACTGCACATGAAACATAAAACAGTCATCACTATCCTTTAGCAGATAAATTCATTATGACTGTGACATCCATTCTCTGGGCCAGTGATCAGGGAGCCTTATTCCTCACCACTGACACCAGTGGGGAACGTTCACTGAGAGAAAAATAAATGCACACAGTATTTTCAGATGCAGCTCTCTGCACCAAATACAATTTCCATTAAGAGCACACAGAGAATGCATACTCCAGTCATGGGGCTGGTGTTTTCCCCAGGCCTCAAATAAGACTCCCCACTGACACAACTATAGAGCTAAGTCCTTAGTCAGGTGTTCCAAGCCAAGCCCTCCATCACCCTCTCTGTGAAATCAGTGTTTTCAGTCTCCCTGGTCAAAGTAGCTGACACACACACACACACACACACACACACACACACACACACACACACACACACACACACACACACACACACACACACACACACTAGCAGAGGTGGTCCTCCCAAAGCCCCTTTAAGCTTTTGGAATGCTGCTTGCAATGCAACCTTATCTGGCCGGTTTTTCCTTGCAAGTCTGTGAGAGGAGCAGCTCTTGTACTATAATTGGGAACAAACTTTCTGTAGTACCCCACTGTCCCCAAGAATGCCATCATCTGCTTTTTGGTTACAGGGGCAGGCCATACCTGAATGACTTCCATTTTGGCAAGTGCTGGCCTGGTCTTACCACACCCTACTTTATGTCACTAATCCAGACATTCTCTAAAGTATTCAATTGTATTTATTACTGCTTGGTTGTAACTTGATTAAAGTGTAGCTATCATTCTAAGTCTTTTGGATTAAGCACTTGGGATTCAGACCAGTTGTTAGGAAGGTTTGTGGCAAGCACTGTGGTGGCAGGACAGGTAGCTTTCATCCTTCTAAGTTGGGAACTGCTGATTGAGAGCCCAGTGTCCAAGTGTATTAGTTCTGGTTTAGGCACTTGGGCTTCAGGCCAGTTATTTTACATTAAGAAGGTTCGTGGTCTGCACTCTTGTGGGAGAAGAGGCTGGACTCTGCCCTTCTGAGCTGGGAATTTCTGGTTAAAGGTTTATAGTGCCTGAATATTTGAACTGTATCTTACTGAAATTGGTACACCTTGTTTGCTCTAGCATAGACTAGATCCAGGCCTGCTGAATCTAGCTTTGTTTATATGCTTGTTGTTTGTTTGCTTGTTATTTCCTGGAAGCTAATTCCACCTAATATGCGGCTTCTCAGCGCTTCTGTGGATCACTAGTGATATCTGCATTGCTTACTGTACTTATTTCCTTGTTTCACTTGAAAGAAAGTTACTGTTTGTCGTTTTGCATTTAGTTACTTGTAACACATTGCACTCAAGTTACCTGGCACTTGCTCACTAAAGCAATTATATAAGTCAGCACTAAAATTAAAAGCACTACACCCTCACTCCCCACTGGCCCTTGTTTTCAATTATTAAGGAATTCCCAATATTATTCTAGCATGTCCAAAGGTCAGTTGTCAATCTCCTCTTCGGTCCAGCTGGTGAATCTGGGAATCTTGAGGCAATGTTATAACTGCCTCATGTACACAGACAACCCTCTCCTCCTCCCACATAACACAAATACTTGCGAGAGATGCAGCTATTTAGCCAAACTGGAGGCTGAGCTCTCTCAACTCAGGACTGGCAAGACCAGACAGGAGGAGTAGGCAACTACACACACCACAAAACCAGCCTCACATAATGCTACCACACCACTGAATCAAACACATAAACACACAAAGACATAATCGGAGGCTCTGAGTAAAAATTTACCTAAACAGCAGAGGCCTCCAAAACAGACACCCAAACAACTGCTACCTCAAGACACCCCACAAGCAACACATAAACCACAAAAGCAGTGTGCAAAGCAGTCACAGCCCTTAAAGCCAAATACAACACCAAACATACTTGTCATAGGTGACTCCATAGTCAGACACACTGACGTCCCACTCACCAGGCTGAACAAGGAGAGGGTCACAGTAAGCTGCCTATCGGGCGCTAGAATCCGCCACATAACACAAGCACTGGTCACTCCACGGCAAGTACAAATATGACACAGTCATTGTCCATGCTGGTGTGAACGACCTGAGACGCACTCCCTGGACTACATGAAAAGAGACATAGAGGAGCTCTCTGATTATGTAGCCCAGGCAGGTATGACCCTAACCCTGAGCAGTATCCTTCCTTCACCAAGAATGATGCCACAATATAGAGACAAGATGATCAGCTTTAACAATTGGCTTAATGTCTGGTGTCATTCAAAGGGGATCCAGTGTCTGTCTGCCTGGGATGACATGTTTGACAAGCCACGCTGCTTCGCAAGGGACGGCTTGCACCTGTCACCCCTGGGATTCCGGATATTGGCTAAGGCTCTTGCCACCCCTATAGTGCCTTTTTTGGGAAAGGCTCAAATTCTAAACCTACCACCCTAGAAAACAAAAATGGGAAGAAACTGAGGGTAATGCTGCTCAATGCCAGAAGTCTAAATCTCAAAATGCACGCACTCGAGGCCCTTCTCAGTATGGAGAACATCGATGTCTGTGCTGTAACTGAAACCTGGTTCAAGGCTCCTGAGAGCACCCCGGCACTATTAGGTTTTACCTCATATCATGCATTCCAGCCCCAAAACCCAGACCACACCACAAAAGGAGGGGATGTATCCATATTCATAAAGGATACCCACACCTCCAGGTTGGTGGCAACGCACAAAGCTTCGGAAACCATCCAGGTGCAACTAACCATAGGCAAAATTGTTCTACAAATTGTAGCATGCTACAGGCCACCCTCTCAAACTCAGGAACACCACACAGCCTTCCTGAAGACACTGGAGGGTATAAATGTATCTCCAAACACCATCATATTGGGTGACTTCAACTACCCGAATATAGACTGGGAACATTACTCAAGCCCTAACTTTCTAGCCCAACTGTTCCTGGAGTTCATAAATTCAAATGCCATGGAACAGCTAGTCACTGTTCCCACGAGAGGAGAAAATATACTAGATCTCATTATCACAAACATGGGGACAAAATGCTCCACACCGGAAGTATATCCCTCATTGGTGAGATCTGATCATAAACTAATCTCACTGGAAATCCACATCCTGCCCCCACCCCAAACAAAAAGACCACAGTGAAGAACTTCTAAAGCAAACTTCACACTACTCAAGACTGGTGTGGTATCCTTCAGGGCCCCTGAGACAGTGGAAACCACAACCCAAGCTGCGGAAGCCCTTACAAATGCCTTCTATGAACACCTCCAGGACTGCATGGATCAGGCAATCCCAAATAAAACCAAGACTCTTTCCACAAAGGGCAAACGTCCAGTCTGGTGGACCCCAGCCATTAACAAACTTTACAATAAGAGGAGAAAGCTATTACATGATAGAACAAAATCCATAAAAGGGAAGTCACCCTGATCATTATTAGTAAAAAAATACGAGCACTCATAAAATCAACTAAGGCCAATTTTGAGAGAAAAATTGCCATGGATTCAAAGGACAATCATAAGGCCTTTTTCAGCTATGTTAGGAACCTGTGGAAACTCCCAGATATGCTCAGAATTACTCCAAAATGATACAAAAATCACTGAACCCACAGACATTGCCTACATACTGGCAGACAGGATCAGTGCAAACTTCTCCCCTCTCCCCTAAAGGAGAGATAACTATCCCAGCGAGTGTAGCCTCCCAGACATCTCAAATGCGCAGGTGAAAGCTGCTCTCTAAAGCTAAAACACAGCATCAATGGGACAGGATGGTGTCCCCGGCTGTGTGCGACACGGCTAAATGAGGAATTAAACCCGCACATAAGGCAGCTGTTTAATCTCAGCCTTACCACAGGATATGTGCCCAAGGAGTGACGTACGGCAACTGTGGTCCCACTCCACAAAGGTGGTGCCTCTACAGACCCTGGTAATTACCACCCCATAAGCTTAACAAGTCTAGTCTGCAAAGCTATGGAGAGGATCATAATGGAGCTCATAAACAAAGATATAGGGGACTTGCAGACATTGGACCCGACCCAGTTTGGCTTCAAGGAAGATCATGCCTTTTGAACTTGGTCGACTTCTTCGAAACAGTCACCAAGGCCATTGATGAGGGAAAGGCAGTCCATACAGCCTACCTTGACCTTGCAAGGCTTTTGACACAATACCCCACTCGGTATTGTAAAAAACTTACCAGCTTAAATGTAAACCCATATGTCACAAGATGGGTTGCAAACTGGCTTAAGGACAGAACCCACAGGGTTAGAGTTGCTGGCGCTATGTCAGACTCCAAGCCGGTCACAAGTGGTGTCCCACAGGGCTCGATCCTTGGCCCCTATTGTTCGGCATCTACTTCTCAGAAGTACAGGCCAACATGGGAGGTCTTTGGCTGACAAAGTTTGCAGACGACTGCAAACTGGGCCATAGTGGAAAGTGCATCGGACACGGATATCCTTCAGAAGGGACTCACGGAAACAGATAGCTGGTGCCAGAGCCATGGCCTGAAGTTAAACGCCAAAAAATGTATAGTCATACCCTTCGGGAAAAACAAGGTAACCCCAAGCTACCATATAGGTGGCAATCCACTAAGCACAGAAGAGGTTATCAGGGACCTGGGGACCCAGGTTGACAGTGGCCTTTCTTTTGACACTCACGCTAAGCAAGTGGTTAGAAAGACCTTCTACATTGCCCACCTGATCATGAAGGGATTCACATCCAGATCTAGTGAGGTCATTGTTCCCCTGTACTCTTCACTTATCAGACCAATGATCGAGTACAATGCCCCATTCGGGATGTATCTCGCCCGACATCTGCAGCAATTGGAGAGACCCCAAAAGTTTCTCACCAAAAGGATAAAGGGACTCCAAAATCTGTCATATGCTGCCAGATTGAAGAAACTCCAGCTCTATTCAGTCGCATACCGCCTGCTCAGAGGTGACATGTGCCTGACATACAAGGCCATGTCCAACCCGGAATTAATGGCCATGCTCCACCTCAAAAAATCCAAATCCACCAAAACCACTAGAGCAAGCGACTTAAACCTTAGCACGGATATAAATAGGACGTGCTGGAGGGATAGATTTATCACTCAGAGACTCCCTATGCTGTGGAATAGAGTCCCGGTCCATGTGAGGCAGAGCACCTCGCTGGCTCTGTTCAAGAGAAATCTTGACCTGTGGATGGGAGATCGTAGGTTTACCCCAGGAATCATCTCTGTGTCACTGCTGGACAGAGACACAACAAACTAATGGGTACAGTATTTTTTCATATAAGGGGTGGCGTAAGCCACACAAATTCGGGCTAGGCTTATAAATGCCTTGGGGCAGATAGCCTAGTATAAACCTATGAACCTATGTAGGAGACCTCTGCCATACCCACCTGACACTTACTGGACTTAATGGTCAACCCTGCCTTTTGCAGTCTGCCCAGGACCTTCTTGACATGCTGAAAATGCTCCTGCCAGTAATGGCTGTAGATAGCAATATCATTCATATAAGAAAGGGCATAATCTCCTGCTTATGCTAGGCTGCAATCTACCAGCCTCTGAAAGGTTGCTGGGACATTTTCATCTCAAAGCACATCTTTTTGAACTCATATAATCCAGAAGGAGTCACAAAGGCTGACTTCTCTCTAGAGGTCGGAGTCAAAGGCATGTGCCAGTAGCCCTTGGTCAGATACTTAGCCCCACCCAGCTGCTCTAAGGCTTCATCTGTCCGAGGCACAGGGTAAACATCTGACTTTGTGTGACTGTTTAGTTTTCTGTAGTCTATACAGAACCTGGTGCTGCCATTCATCTTTGGTACCAGCACCACTGAGGTGGCCCATGGACTGCTGGACTCCTAGAATACTCCCATTTCCAAAATTTACTATATCTCCTCCCTCAGAGTCTGTGTGACTCACTCAGGCACCCTGTAAGGGGCCTGCTTTATAAGCCTGTGGGGGTGCTACATCAGGTGGGTGCACCCAGTTTTCCCAATGAACATATCCGCAAGCTCATGTAACACCAGATTTAGGCTCATAGGTTCATAGGATCATACTTGGCTATCTGCCCTAGGGCATTTATAAGCCTAGCCAGAGTGTGTTTGGCTTTCGCCACCCATTTTAAATGAATTTTGCTATGCCCTTTTTCGAGGTTAGTATACTGTGCCTCTGTCTAACAGTGACACAGAAGTGATACCCGGGGTAAACCTACGATCTCTTATCCACTCATCCGGATTCCTCTTGAAGAGAGTCAATGAGGGACTCTGCCTAACCTGGACTGGGATTTTATTCCAGAGTGAAGGGAGCCTCTGGGTTATGAATCTGTCCCTCCAGCATGTCCTATTTATTTCAGTGCTGAGGTTCAAGTCTCTTGAGCGGGTAGCTCAATGGGATTTGGATTTCTTGAACCTGGGTAGGGGATAGCTACTGGGATATTGCTTCCTCTTCTACTGAGATGATAGTCCGAGTCTCACTGATGAGATCAGTCACCAGATCCCGCTCAGACTCCTCCTGCCACCCACTGCAACTACTTAGCACAAGGACTGCCCCATCATGGTAAAGCTTCATCATGTTAACATGGTGCAGTTTGTGCCTCTGCCTCCTGCCTAGCAGGTTTACCATGTAAGTAACATCACTGACCTTCCTTACCACTTTGAAGGGTCCTCCCCAAGCAGCCTACACCTTATTGTGTCTGACAGGAATGAGCACCATAACATGAGGTACCACAGTATAATCTTGGGCTTAAACATTCCTGTCATACCAGACCTTTTTCTACTGTTGGCCTCCTGCCAGGTTCTCCTGGGTCAAGCCCATGACCTCTCTAAGCCTTGTTCTGAGGTTTAGGACATGCCGCAACAGATTCCTTCTGGGATTTCCATTCATCACGAATCAAATCCAATGACCCCCTCACCCTATGCCCATACAGCAATTCAAAGGGTGAAAAACCTGTGGATTCCTAAGGTACTTCTCTGCATGCAAACAGCAGATGAAGCTTATATTTGTTCCACTCTCTCTTAAACTACTCTGAAAATGCCCTTAGTATGGTCTTCAGTGAATAGTTTAACTTCTCCACAAGACCATTAGCCTAGGGGTGGTAGGGGGTAGTCTTAAGTGCTTCACTCCACAGCACTCCCACAGACAAGCCAGCAGATCACACTGGCACCTCTGTCAGTCAGCGTTTCTCCCAGGAAAACTACCCTCTGAAAATATCTAACCAAGTATTTGTCACCTTCTCTACCTTGATGGAGGACAGAGCCAATGCCTCAGGGTATCTAGTAGGATAATCTACTGCCTCTAGGATATATTTCTTCCCTGTGGAACTTGGGGCAGTCATAGGCCCCACAGTATCCATAGCTGCCCTCTGAAATGGTCCTCAATCACAGGCAAAGACATCAAAGGGGCTTTGACTCTGTCTCCTACCTTGCCTACTTTTTGACACTGCTCACAGGTTCTACAGTAAGTACCCTGTTACATACCTTGCAATCACAGGCCAATAAAAGTAGTGCATAATACATCTCTTGGTATGCTTTATGCCCATAAAACCTGCAAAAGGAATGTCATGGGCTATGGCTAGCAGTTCCAGATGGTAGCCTCTGGGCACTACCAACTGCTGTATTCTCTCACCCTGTAGCCCTCCCTCAGGGGTCCACAGTCTATACAGTAACCCTTTCTTCCAGTATACAGAATCCCCTTTTCCTTGAGAATCAGGTTCCTCCTTAGTTACCTCCCTCAAGCCTCATAGTGTAGGGTCCGAGAGCTGAGCCTGTCTCAACTTCACCTTTGTGACCCTTCCCAGGCCCCCTTACACAGGAAGTCTGATATCTTCTGACAGCAGTGCCTCACTGTCAACCTGGGTACAACAACTCACCTCTGCCCTTGCAGTCACTCTTTCCAGTGGGACATCAGTATCCATCAGCAGTTGGGTCACACCTTCAGACTCACTGCTTCAGGGTAGACCCCCCCCCCAAAAAAAGCCACATCACCAGCCCTGGCTTCAGGTGTGGGGTCTGTCTGAGTCTCCCCAGGCTACCAGACCCACACGCCTGTCTCCAAGACTGATTGTGTGTAACTGCTGGCACACAAGGTATTGCATTATCAAAATGAATCTGTATCAAGACATCTGCAGGGATATCCTCAAACACACCTACTTGCTTGCTTTCTTTTCAACCCTCCCAGTAAAAGTGAACCCTGGCCAAAGGTATTTGGAATCTGGTCCCTCCTGAAGGTCTGACTGTGTTGGACTGCCCAAACAAGTACTGATCCTCTTTAACCACTGCAGGCTTTACAGTGTTTATGTCAGTGGCCATGTCTTTCTTGGCAGTGGCCTGTTCTCCATCCACCAAGATAGTATACATACTCTGGTGATAGTTTGGTACCCCTGTTGTCTCCAGACAATTTACCACTGACATACTGTTATTCCAACTTGCTGGCTCCCCCACCTTTTGTTCCCCACCTTGGTTTAGTGGACATTTGTATGTATTTGTAAAAAAAAACACTGATGAAAAGACTCAAACAGGTACAGAAAACATGACATTTAACTAATCTCATTATGTTTTCCTAAGTGACTGAAGAATTACTGTTCTCTACTTACTTGCGAGAGTAAGGCAAGATGAAGTTAGATGAGTGTATGTTGTCAGGTCTAAAAGTGCTCAATGCCTCTATCACATCTCTCACTAGTATCTAAATACAATTTCAGTGCTGGTTACAAGATGACATCACAGCTGGTCACCTGACTCTGTGGTTCCCACACTACCCACTCACTACATACTGATCCAGGATTTGGCACAGATGTGTCACAATACACATGTAAAACACTAGCTAAAGGCTTAGTATAGCATCTGGAAGCTATAAAACAATTCCAACACTTCTATCTTTAGTGCAGAAAGGCTTTTCTTAGACATTGTGTCTCTGGCTGCATTCAGACCTGTGAGATAGAATATTTTGGCCTCAACCAAGTCATTTAATTTCAGGCAATTTGTCTTAAGGTTAGATGGGCTGAGTTTAACCCCCTTCCCTTCCAGTATCGTCTGTTAAAATATATACATTTCAGCAGTTACAACAATTCAGCGTGACATATGTGTATATATTTTTTTCTGTCCAGCAGGACCCACTGTTGATACATTTTTAACACAAGCAGCTTTACAAATGCATTTTTAACACAAGCATCTATACAAATCAGTTTGATATTCAAATGACATATAATTCTTTACAAATCTCCAACTAGCTATGCTGGCATATGTTACTCATGCACTGCCGTACTCCCCCTGGCACAGCTGGCACTATCTCACATCATCCCAAGGACATTACATGCATTAAGAATGCTAGATGTGTTGTAGGGTGTGGCTATACAGTATGTTATATGACACATGTATGCCTAAGATTTTTGTTTCATGATGCATCAGTCAAACTATTATCTAAAGTTTTATTTTAGGAAGCTCTGTTACTTGGTTTCAGTCTTTTCTTTTCAAACCCAGGCTGCTTTTCATGACGTAATGCGTGCATTGTTGTGTTTTTCCTTATTCTGTGAGTGGTGATGTAATGCCCATTCACATAGACCCTGATGCACTCTGTAATATGTCTACTATTTAGGGTGTATACTTTTTCGTACTAGCTTGCTTTTGATACTGTCTGGATTTTAAGTAGATTCCTACAATGAATTTAATTTCCTTGTCTTTTCAATTCACACCATTCTTGGTTGTAGTATTGTAAGGGGGAAACTATCATTTTTTTAAGATTATAATTTGACTACACACTGTGTTGTCTTGTATTCTTAGTTTTATGACGTCTTAGTGCAGTGTTATAACAGTCATTAACTTGGAAAGATCTATATTTCATGTCAACTCATGTGACATATTGTTTCATTAATTAAAACATGCCTGCTTTTTTGTTGATGGAGATTGTTGGCCTGACTTCCAGCAAGATGGCAACATAATCATGTTGTTGTCCTGTAAGGAGTTAAAAAAACGAAAGGAAGTAGTGATGAGTTGTAGGAATTAAAAAATATATATGGAATGTAAGAAGAGTGTAACGGATTTAGATAAAAGTAAATAAGCTTCATGAGAAGATAAACTGATTACTTTCTGTGTAAACTGGACTAAGTATCACAAAACTTCAGTAAAGCAGAAGTAGTAAGTCAGATCAAGACAGAGGCTTCATCAGTTCCAAAACATAGTTAATATAATCAATGAAATTAAGGGAAAAAAAATACAATGCCCTCAGCATGCTTAGATGCAGGTATCTGAGTACTAAAAGTATGGGCATTTCAAATGCAACATCATCTTTTGCCACATGTTCAAATTTTTCTTATATGGGGTTGGGGTATTGTATCAACTGTCATGGCCTCTCTCAGTTTTCAATCCACACTCCTACCTTCCTCAGCTGTCGTGCCATATTGTTGCAGGTTTTATCCCATACACTCCATCTACCTCTTGGCTGGAGGTCTTTGATTCCTCTTTGCTTTCTTCCCATCTCTCCCAAATCTGCGTTAACAAATCCTTTACGTGTAAATAAACTACTGTAGTTTGTTCTCCCTAACATCCTCCGTAATTAAGTATAATTTCACTTCTGCTCTGATGTATGTATTTCTTGTGTCCCGTAGTGTGCATCCTACCACTTGTCTCAGACATTTCATCTCCATCACCTCTATCTTCCTCAGCTACTTTGCCTTCATTTCCCTAGCTTCGGTGCCATACAGAAGCACTGATTGCAATGCTGTTTTATACACCTTACTGTTCAGCTTTTTTGACATTCTTCTGTCACACACTATCCCTGACAATCAATGCCAGTTAGTTGCAGCACCTCTGATTCTAGCTTCAGTCTCTTCATTCAGATTTCCCCTCTTCTCAGACACAATTCCCATGCAGATTAAACTGTTAACCTGTTCCACTGCCTTCTTTTGTATCTCAGTTTTCACCTTTTTTCTCCTAATTTGCTGCCGTAATTACCATCTCATCTGTACTCATTTTCATCCCACATATTTTTAGTTTTGTATTGCAGTCCCTTGTCATTTGTTGAAGTAATTGGTCAGAGTACTTCTAGTATCTCATTGTCTGCATACAGATGCTTTGCTGATCCGTTTGCTGATGTAGCTTATCACAGGTAAAAATAGGATTGTCTCAGAGCTGAATCCTGATGCACATCCACTCCCACTGAGACCCTCCCCTTGAGTCCATGTGCTATTTATACTTGTATCTTTGGGTCTTTATACACTGCCTGTAGTAACTATATCAGTGTTTCCACGACTTTGAACCTTTGTAGAACTACACTTATAAGCTTTCTTGGGACCTCTTGGATATCCTTAATCTACATTTAGGAATGCCCAGTTGGCCTATTTTTCTCATCTCCAGCTTATTTTCCACAATCTTTCTTACTGTAGTCATCAGGATGGTTGTGCTGCATTCTGACCGAAATTTATACTTTTAGCCTCCTGTCATACTTGCTACTACTATGCGTATGTATTTATGTGATAGGAGTTTGATAATACTGTACTGCTTGCTGTTGTTAATATCCACTTAGTACAGATATACTGCAACTAGAAAGCTTAATCTGCAGTCATATGGGAAATGCCTATTTTTCCATACCATGAAGAGTACACTCAGCAGACCTTTCTCCCTTAATTCACCCAATATCTTGATTACATCTGCTCTGACTTCATCTGAGACTGCTGCTTTTCCGGACTTCATTTTCCTTAGTGCGCTCCATAGTTTTTCTAGGCTCAGCTTTCTCTTTTATCATAGGATATGTATGTAGCACCACAGTGAATATGTGTTTTTCTTTATTCTTTCCATCTGCTGTTGACATCTTCTGGATTAATGCTCAGATAGTTAGTGTTGCTCTTTAGGAATGGAGTCTGGTGACTGCCTTCTGTAGCATTCTACCTTTGAAGAACTTTGAAACCTAATAGAGCTTCTTTGTGCTATCTGCTGAGCTGCACTCCAAAAGCTGACAGAGTTCCTCTGATGCCTTGTTCTTTTGTGACTGTTCTCTTACCCTTTTTATATTGAACCAGCATTCATTCATTACTTGGCCCATATTTTTTGTTTCCCACTTATTTCTGTACTCCTCCTTTCTTTTGGCAACTTCCTGGACTTCTGCAATCCACTACCAGCTTTTCTTATATACCTTATTTCCACAAATGGCTTGACGTTGTATCTCTTGTATCAATTTCATATATGCTTTTTTGAGATACTGGCATTCTTTACACCACCTATTTTCTCTTCTTATGGAGTGCTGAATCCATGAAACAAAACTACCTTGACAGGTATTGGGAAGGACAGAGATTTTTCTGGAAGTCTACTGAAGAAGTTACTTTTTTCCTCAAGAAGGCTACTGAAAAAGAAAATATCAAATAAGAAAGAATTAGTGATAAACTATAGAAATGGACTGGGAAACAGTCAGAAGGAGACACAGATTGGCTGACAAAAATGCACTTAGGCTTTTAATATGATTAATTGAATCCACTTAATTACTGCCAAAATGTCATAAAAGCAGTTGATTCCAAAACCCATATAACTGACACAAAAATTCACCATCTCTACAGAACAGTTTTTTTGCACTGCAATTTCCATTATTGGAATAAGTTCCAAAACTCTGATAGTCATATATATATATATATATATATATATATATATATATATATATATATATATATATTTTTTTTTTTTTCTATGTATATTTACTATCAAAATGTTTTAAGGCAGTTATGCAAAACTTGGAAGATCAAAATCTTGGTTCCAAGTTTCCTAACATCGATCCATACATGTTCAAATCTAGAACAGCGAATGCTAGTGTGCATTCTCTCATATGAGGTCGCTGTTCTGATTGGAGATCACATTACAATGGAAATTGGGAAATTTACCTTTTTCCTGACAGTAATGTGATCTCAGAGTTGGAATATATAATTAGCAGGGGATGTGGTCATCAAAGTAAGTTGGGTAATGTCAGCAATGTTATGTTCAAATTACCTACATTACCTCTTTCATTGTTTTAAAAGAATGAAGTTTGTCATTTCCGACCTTTGTTTTCGAGTAAGTCATTACTCGAACAACTGTGTTTCAGAATTTTGATGGTAAACTATATATATATATATATATATATATATATATATATTTGTGTGTGTGTGTGTATACATATATATATATATATATATATATATATATAGATGTGTATATATATATATATATATATATATATATATATATATATATATATATATGTATATATATATATATATATATATATATATATATATATATAGATATATATATATATATATATATATATATATATATATATATATATATGTGTATATATATATATATATATATATATATATATATATATATGTGTGTATATATATATATATATATATAGAGCATGTATATATATATATATATATATATATATATATAGTATGTATGTATTTGTATGTATATCTATATATATATATATATATATATATATATATATATGTATATATATATATATATATATATATATATATATATATATATATATATATATATATATATATATATATATATATATATGGGTCCCCTTTACATTACCGAACCGACAGAAGACGAGGCAAGCGACCAACAAGCAAGTTGATCGAAAGGTGATTTGCCCGACAGCAAAGACCGACAAGGGTAATGTGTGCGACTCGGTAAATGTGCGATAGTGACAGAGTTAGGAGCGGTCAGGTAAGTGTGCGATATTGTGGGATTTTGGGTTAGGGTGTGGGAAAGGTGAGTGTGTGGTAGTGTCGGAGTTAGGGTTGGGTAAGGTAAGTGTGTGATAGTGACGGACTGTAGTTTAGGACGGGTTAAGTGAGTTAGGTTTAGAGTGCGGTAGGGTGAGTGTGCGATAGTGACGGGCTTTATGTTTTAAGGTGGGTTAAGTGAGTTAGGTTAGGGTGCAGGTAGGTTAAGTGTGCGATAGTGACAGTCTTTAGGTGTAGGGGTGGGTTAAGTGAGTTAGGGTTAGGTGCGGTAGGGTAACTGTGCGGTAGTGTCGGACCTTAGGGTTAGGGTTTGGGTTAGGGTTAGTGGATATGTCATTGTGTGTCATGTGTAGTTTACGTTGTTTGTGTCGGTATAATTGTGTTCGGTTTTGTGAGTTGTCGGTGTTGTGTGTTTTCGGTTATTTGGGGTCGGTGTTTTGTGTGTCGGTGAAGTGTCGGTTGGGTAATGTGAAGTAGACCCATATATATAGATATAGGTTTACTATCAAAATTGAGATGGACAAAACAAAAAACATTCATTGAGTCAAACCACAACATCAAACATGGTACACTGACTAGGTCATTATGCTGAACATCATGCCAATTATTCAAATTTGTCATTATTCAACATACTGATGTTCTTCATCTCACATTGCTGCAGTCATAACACTTGGGGTAGTCCGCTGTCCCAGTCGGCCCGAATACCAAAGTATAAGGCTGACGCCGGTCAAGGCGCATTTGTCTGACGTCAGGACGTCAGGGTATAAATGCGCATGACCGACGTCATATCCTCAGTCTTTTTTGCCGCGTCCAATAACTCAGTAAGATATTGAAGAGCCCCACTCAAATTAGGCTCTGAAACATCCAAATGCTTTGCTGCACTCCAAAACAAAAATCTCTTCCATTTCTCTGCGTACACTCTCCTTGTACTAGGTCTTCTGGCTTCCATAATCACATTCAAAACTGGTTGGGGAAGCTGAGACCTGCTATGGTTCAAAACAGAATATGCCAGGCTGTTAGATGGAGAGAGTGAAGCTTGACATTGAGCAGATGACCATTCTCCTGAGACAATAGGTGTGGAATCAAAGGTAAGGGCCATGGAGGCTTCCTTACGAGACTCTTCAGTAATGGGTACCAGTGCTGCCGAGGCCAATCTGGAGCTATTAAAATCATCCTTGGCTTGTCCTGTCTGACCTTTAAGAGTACCCTTGGAAGGAGAGGCAGAGGTGGAAAGGCATACACGTGAAGATTTTTCCAACTGAAAGAAAGAGCATCCACTTTCCAAGCTGTGTGATGAAACCTTTTCGTGCAAAACTTTGGCAGCTGGTGGTTTAGTGGAGAAGCGAACAGATCTATGTCTGGAGTCCCCCATGACACTGTCAATTTCTGAAATACATGAAGATCCAGTTTCCACTCGTGGGGATCCATGATTTGCCTGCTTAATACATCTGCTAAGGAGTTCTGTGCTCCCGGCAGAAACCTTGCCTGTAGATTTAGTTGCAGGCTGAGAGCAGTCTCCCACAGAATCATTGCTTGCCTGCACAGAGGATAAGAATGTGTTCCCCCTTGCTTGTTGATGTACCACATGACAGTTGTGTTGTCTGTCAGAATCAACACCTGTCCTGGAAGAAGTAAATCCTTGAAAGCCATTAATGCAAACTGGACTGCTAACATCTCCTTCATGTTGATATGTAGATGCTGTAGTCTGGGAGGCCACTTGTCTTGTATCCACTTTCCATTCAGATGAGCTCCCCAAGCTGTGTCTGAGGCATCTGTCGTTAAAATCTGACTCGCCTCTGGCCGGGTCACAGAGAGTCCCTTGTTTAGGTGACATTCCTGAGCCCACCACAAGAATTCCTGTTGAATGCAAGGTATTATTTGAATGACAGTGTCCAAATCCTGGCAGTGCTGTGTCCATACATTCTTGAGATACCATTGCAGCTTCCTCATATGCAGTTTGGCATTGGGAAGCACCAGTATACAAGATGCCATGAACCCTAAGGCTTGAAGGACTGTCCTTGCAGTCAGCCCGGACTGATGAGATAGTTGATGGAAGTAAAGAGAAAGATTCTTTTGCTTGTCCGGGGTTAAGAAGGCCATCTGGGTTGCTGTATTCAGTCTCACACCCAGAAAGCACCTGTCTTGAGAGGGTACTAGACTGGACTTTATTTCGTTCACAGAATACCCTAGGCATCTTAGCACTGCTATGACATATTCCAAATGCTGAAGAAGCACTTCCTTTTCTTGAGCCATCCCCACTGTACTGCAGTCGCTCGTTCTAAGATCAACCTCATATGTGCACAGTACATTCATTGAATTGGGACTCTCACACATGAAGGTTTGGCAACACTGGTTTCAGCCAACCATATTTTGACATCCCATGGTCGCCGAAACGTCACTTGTGATGGTAAACCACACATGGTCGCCGAAGCTTCACTTGTGATGGTAAACCACACATATGTGTATATATATATATGTGTGTGTGTGTGTGTGTGTGTGTGTTTATATATATATATATATATATATATATATATATATATATATATATGTGTGTGTGTGTGTGTATATACATATATATATATATATATATATCTATATAAAATATATAAATATGTATATATATATATATATATATATATATATATATATATAAAATATATAAATATGTATATATATGTATATATATATATATATATATATATATATATATATATATATATATATCTATTACCACAACGGCAGGTTGCCACAAACCAGTAAGTCCATAAACGACAAAATTGGCAAAGCACAGCAGAAAAGCAGGGAGGCATGTACTAATAAGTCAATCCACTTTTAATAAACAGTAAAAGGTAAGCACTTTCACAATTAAAAATTGCTTCATCAGACCTTACTAGAAACATACATCACTTCCTTTTATAACATCACGCATTCAAATGAACCAATCACAGAACATAAATTATTTAAAGAAACACATTCTTAAATGGCATATATAAAATGTATAAAACATCATCATTTCTTAAGTTTCCTGTCCCTCAGTCTAGCAGTGATGGCTAGATGATCATTGAGCCCTTTGCCCAAATGGGCTCTAAGTTTAATAATTCCTTATTCTCAGTGGTATTAGAAATATCACCTAGTCTAATGCCCTCAGGCACCTACTTCTGGTACATTTAATTTAAATAAATGCATGTCTCCTGATTCCAGCATATGTCTGGATATGGCACTGTAAGTGTGTCCTTTCTTGTGACAGTATACATGATCTCTAATATGCTCACACAGATGTCTGTTGGGTTTTCCAACCTAAAATGAATAACACTGCATGCAGCGAGCTAAATAAATAAGATTCCTACTGTTGCGGTTGGCATTAATAGAAAGGTTAAATATATTTCCTGTATCAGGGTGTTTAAAGTCAATCCCTTCATATATGTAATCACAGGAGTTACAGTGGCCACATTTAATGGTCCCTTGCCCTGAGACAAATAATTCAGAATATGGCCCTGTCTTTGGATAGCATAGTCTGCATTTCAAGTTTTTCATGTTCTTATACATCAGCTGTAGTTTCTGCCCCACAATCTGGGCTATATGGGTGTCAGTTTGGAGGATTTTCCAATTCCTATGCAGAATATCCCTTGTTGCTTTACTATCCCTAGTATACAAGAAAATAAATGAAGTCTTATTATCTGGCTTCTTATGTACCTTATCATATGTCCGGGGGTTGGAAAAATATGGTTTGGCTCTATCATTCCTCATAGCCTTAACATCAACTGCTGTTTTATAAATCTTATAAATCTTATATTCATGATACCCCCTAGTGATGAAATCATTTCTCATTTTATTAAATTCTTCATCCCATCTAATGTCCCTATCAGTCAGTCTAGAACAACGCATTGCTTGACCCTTCAAAATATTATTAAATATATGGCCAGGGTGCATGCTACTTCTGTGAAGGTATGATGCACGATAGCAGTCTTTAGTATATCTATCTGTGTGGACACAGCCTTCATTATAAGTGCTCATTTGAATATCTAGAAATTCAATAGCATCTGCAGAATATTTTCCTGTGAACCTTAAAGATTCACTACTGTGATTAATATACTCAGTCAGTTCTCGTAGTTTCGATTCATCACCTACCCAGAAAATACAAAGGTCGTCTACAACCCTTCTATAGACTACTAAGAATTCACAGGCTAAGGGATGTGGGAGCAAACTTTGAGATTCCCATTCATCCATTACCATGTTGGTGTAGCTATTGGCACATAGTGTGCCCATAACTAGGCCTAATATTTTTCTATAATACTTCCCATTGAACACAAAAACATTGTTTTGTAAAATTATTTCAAGCAATTCACATATCAAATTTATATGCACTGCAGAATAAGAGTTGTTATGCTTAAGGAAACTGCTGACCATCATTATGCCTTGTTTATTGGGTATGGCTTAAACAGTGAGGTTACATCATATGTTGCCGTCAAGACACCATTCAAAGACTTGTCATAGCCATCAATAAAACAATGTAAATCCTGTAGCATTTGTTTCGTATCTCGTAAAATATACTCATATTGTTCTAGTACTGGTTTCAATTGCTTCTCCACATAGATAGATAATGGCTCAGTGAGCCACCCCCCACCCGCCACAATGGGCCTAAAAGGGGATCTCTGTGGATTCTTATAGAGTTTGGGTAGTCCATGTAGTGTTGGACCCAAAGGTTTCTCAACCACAAAGTAACTACACAATTCTTTAGTCATCATGCCACTACTTACTTGCTGCATTAGAATACTAGTAACATTCTCAATCATGCCATCAATAGCTGACAAATCAGTACGTTTATATACAGAAACATCCTCCAGCATTTCAGACATTGACTCAAAATACAAGTCACTATCCATGACAACTGTCTGACCCCCCCTCCCCCCCCCTTGTCTGCAGGTCTTATAACTATGGTAGAATCAGTTTCAAGTTCTGTTAAAGCTGTTTTTTCATTAACTGTAAGGTTATCAAATCTTTTAGTATAATTACGTCTATTTTTATTAAAATAGTCATAGAATTCTGCTTCACATACTTTGTAAAATGTGTCTAAAGTTGAATTATACTGTGGGTTAAATAAGCTTGTTTTTTTAAACACAGCATCCCTTGAAACATTTACAGTATTATCCCTACATTCATCATTAAACATTAGTCTTAGTTGAATATTTCTCAGACTCAGTTTAAAGTCAATTAAGGTATCTGCCACATTCGCCGATGTGGCAGGAATGAAAGACCATCCTTTATTAAGTAAGTCGTATTTAAAAGAAGCGAGATACCTGCATGAAATGTTCCACACTAAGTCATTTCTGTGGTTGCCCACATTTTCTTCAGGGTATTGCCGTTCCCTCGACCCTCTGGCCTCCGTTTCATTTTCCCTTGGTTGTCCAGTGAACCTGTAGACTGTTTGTGCTTCACTCTGATGGGTAGTGGCAGCGAAAAAAACGGTTGAAGAGGCATTTCCGTTTTTTTAGGCCTTACCACAGGTTCACTGATGGCATCAATACTTCCTGAACCCTGCGTAAGTGCATCCCCTGTTCTGATTGGATCATTGTGTGATAGCAAACCTTCCGCAATAGGTGTTTCATATACGGGAGCATCATGTTAATTGGTAGGGGATGAAACCATATCAACTAATGGAGCAGCAACAATCGGATGTAAAGTAGTCTCTCCTAGTTGATGAAACCCTCCATTTGGAGCTGTTGTCTGTGCATCATTACGCTGTTGTCCAGCTGTAATGGAAAAAGTTTCTGACCTTTTTGGACGGTTTAATTATCCAGAAATGTCATCGGATGGCCATCTGACTACCGGAGTTTACAAAAAATGCAAAGAAAAGGACAGAGAAAAACAACTGAGGCCCAAAACCGACAACGAAGCTTCTCCTAAGCCAGTCGCCAGTTCGTCCGGTTCTCATTGAGGTGCTTTCGCAGCCTCTGACACCCACTACTTTAGAGTCACAGGCCACTACCAACTCCCACGTGGAGTCAGCCATGCCGCTGGATACTCAAGGTATTGGAGCCTCGGACGCTAATCCCTCAGATGGGTCTGGAGCCGCTGAGCAGGTACCGACTTCTGAGGGTGTATTCAGACCTAAACATCTTTACATTAAAATGTCTTCAGCTTCAAAGGCTGACTAAAGCATCTTCTAAAGCAAGGAAACAAACTCAAGAGCCACGTGTACAGGCCTCTATGCCCAAAACACAGATGATCAAAATGGCCGAAGACCTGATTACCTTGATCAGGGGTTCCCATCCCCCTCTTGATAAGTGGCCTAGGTAAGACACTGACTATGAATCTTCAGATCAGGTTTCAATTTCTTCTGATTCCTCTTCAGATCAGGGATATTCTTTACCCTCCTATGAGAATTCTGATGCTGAAGAATCTATACCTTCAGCATCTCCTCCTGAGGACTATTCATTTGGGGAAACCTTGTATACAATGAGGGAGCATTTTCACTGGGAAAGCCAAGATTTTTCAGAATCTAAAAAGAAGGTCAGGGATTTCCTTTTACTACCACAGCACAGGCCTCTAGCCATTCCCCCTGTGTTAGACATTGTAGATGATGTCTTTTCGGAGTCTAGTTTGACCCCTGACTCCTTAGCCCCAGCTCCTGTTAAGCCTGACAGATATTACAGGGTTCCAGACTCACATACATTTCTTTTTAAAAACCCTGCTGTAGACCCAGAAACTATTTCACAGGGTCCAAAGGGAGGTAAGGCCTCTACAGCAAAAAACCCAAATCCCTCTGACAGAGATTCAAGGGCAATGGATAGATGGGGAAAAAAGTTTACACATCTGCAACTTTGGCTATAAGGGCCTTAAACTGTCAGTTTCATATGCTCAAGTATCAGCAACATGTCATGGCATTGCTTAAAAACAAGGAAATGCAGGATTTATTGCATGCAGCTGAACAAGTTGGAAAGCATACTTTGCAATGTGGTTTTGATTCTTTGGAGGCCTTCTGCAGGGCAGCAGTTATGGGTTCTGTAATTAGGAGGCATGCTTGGTTAAAGGAACAAATCTGCCTGATCATGTTAAAGTTAAATTACTAGATGCACCTTTACAGCATGATACTTTGTTTGGTGTTAAGGCAGAAGAGGTGTTAAAGAAAATGGAGGACAAAGCTAAATCTATGCAAACTGTTAAAGATTTTTTACAAGTACAGCCACCTAGGTTTGGTAGACACTAGCCTACAAAAAACTGGTCCTTTCCTGTGTCAGACAGACTTCAAAGGGGCAGATCCAGTCACCCTAGGGGCAGATCTCAGGCGCAAGGTTCTTATAGGTCAAAGCAATGGGGTGCTTCTACCTGCAAAGCTGGTGAAGGTAAATCACCAACATACAGAAAACAGTCCCAATGGCTTTCCCCTGCCTGCACCAAGCACTTACCTTCTGGCAGCACCCTTAGGGGGAAAATTAGCACTTTTTGCTCAAAATTGGCACATTATAACCCAGGACAAGTGGGTTCTAAATATAGTGTCACAAGGCTACAAATTCCATCTCCATACTCTGCCAAAGGCAAACGGCTGGCCAGATCTGCCAAAAAATCAATGGGCAGAGGCACAAAAACAAGTCTCATCCCTCATGGACATGGGGGCCATTCAGCAAGTACCAGAGCAAGAGCAGGGACAAGGATTTTACTCACCAGATTTTACCAGTTCTTGGTACCCAGAAAGGACAAGGCCTGGAGACCGATACTGGACCTATCTATTCTGAGCATATTCCTGCATATTAAAAAATTCAAAATGTTAACTTTGCAGCAGCTTCTGCCCATGCTGGGCAAGAATGCTTGGCTTGTGACTTTAGACCTAAAAAAGGCATACCTGCATGTTCCAATCAGACAATCGTGCAGAAGATACCTCAGATTCAAAGCTGGTTCAATGCATTACCAATTCTCTGCACTGCCCTTTGGCTTATCTACTGCGCCCAGGGTCTTTACAAAGTGCCTGTCACCAGTAATTGCATTCTGCAGACAAAGAGGAATACAAATATATCCTTACTTGGATGACTGCCTAATTCAAGCAGAGAACAAGGACATTCGTCTTCAACATCTGGCGTTTGTGAACAGACTTCTAACATGCCTAGGGTACACAGTCAATAAAAATAAATCAAAACTAGTACCCTCTCAAGAGATAACTTTCCTGGGTGCAAGCCTGAATACAACTGCCCAGATGGCTTATCTCACGCCAAACAAAGGCAACTGACTACCTATTTCAAAATATTGGCAACAAAGGCCCAGTTATCTGCAAGAAAAATTCTTCAGGCTTTGGGCTTCATGGCATCCTACATCCTGCTAATTCCATATGCAAGACTGCATATGAGGAAACTTCAGTGGTACCTAAAAAAGTGTTTGGACTCAACATTGCCACAGCCTGGAAACAGTGATTACTCTCATTCCCTGCCTGCAACAGGAATTTCGATGGTGGGCAAAGGCTTGTCACCAGAACAAGGGACAGCCATTCACATTATCCCCAGCCAGGCAGACACTAACAACGGATGCATCAGATTATGCCTGGGAGGGCCCACATGGTAGGAAGATGCATTCAGGGCACATGGTCCTCAAACCAAATGCATCTATATATCAATCAAACAGAGATGCTAGCTGTCCTGACAGCCTTCAAGGACCTATTTCATCCGAGACAACTACTGATAAAGACAGACAACACCACAGTCATGTGGTATATAAACAAGCAGGGAGACACACATTCTTACCCCCTTTGCAGA
Organism: Protopterus annectens; assembly: GCF_019279795.1. Classification (NCBI taxonomy): domain Eukaryota; kingdom Metazoa; phylum Chordata; order Ceratodontiformes; family Protopteridae; genus Protopterus; species Protopterus annectens. Next base: position 338,467,665 of record NC_056726.1, on the reverse strand, counting down.
CTAGCCATGACATTGTGGGACACAGCTCTGACTTACCAAGTACATCTGCAGGCACAATTCCTGCCAGGAAAGGAAAATACTCTGGCAGAAGTACTAAGCAGAAACCTCATGGATCCATACGAGTGGTAGCTGGATCCACAAGTTTTCAGCATGATAACAAAGAAATGGGGATGCCCGGACATAGATCTATTTGCCTTCCCTCACAACTACCAAATAAAAAGATTCTGCACAAGGACTTATCACAGACAAGCATGGAAAGTGGATGCCCCATCTTTCAGCTGGAAAAACCTATCAGTATATGCCTTTCCTCCACTGCCTCTCCTCCCCAAGGTACTCCTAAAGGTCAGACAGGAGAAGCCAAAGATGATACTGATTTTCCCAGACTGGCCATGCCAGTACTGGTATCCTGTCCTAAGAAACTTGTCTCTATGCCCAGCTTGGACCTTACCTCAAATACCTTGTCTACTGTCCCAGCAAAACAATTAGATCCTGCACAGCCAACTCAGGACATTAAACCTGGCAGCATGGCGGATAATGTAGTAATACAAAAAACATCTCTCAGTATAGCTGTGATGGATGTTATTCTGGAAGCCAGAAGGCCTAGCACTAGAAAGTCTTATGCTGGAAAATGGAAGAGATTCTGTGCTTGTAACCAGGCACAAGGAACTGATACAGCTGTACCAAATATTCCTCAGATTTTGCAATACTTAACTGAGATGCTGGACAAAAGCCTATTTATTTCATCAATTAAAATTCATGTCTCTGCCATTTCAGCTCATTACAATACAGAGCCACCAATTTTTTCTCATCCTTTATTAAAACAGTACCTCAGAGGAGCCAAGAATTTAAGGCCTCCAAGGAGATTACCAATATCTGCATGGGACCTCAGCTGTGTCTTGGAAAAGCTCACCCTGCCTCCTTTTGAACCAACTGCTACTGCTGATATAAAGTTTTTATCTTGGAAAACAGATCTGCTCCTAGCAGTTACTTCTGCAAGACGAGTTTCAGAGCTACTGGCACTCATGGCTGTGGAACCTTTTATCATTTTTTTATCCAGACAGGGTCTCTCTGAGGGAAAACCCAACATTTATGCCTAAAGTGGTGTCCAGTGTGGCTTTTAACCAAACAGTTCATCTGCCAACTTTTTATCCAAATCCACAGAACAAGGGGGAGAGAATTCTGCATTATTTGGACGTACACAGACAACTTAGATACTACTTAGAACCAAAACTTTCAGGAAGACAGAGCAATTACTAGTGGCATATGCTGCAGGATCACAAGGAAAGGCTATCTCAAAGCAGACTATTTCCAAGTGGATAGGCCACTGCATCTGTTTCTGCTATTTACACCATGGCAAGACAGTGCCTAAGGGCATTAGGCCACACTCAACCTGAGCTGCAGCCACTTCACCAGCCTTTCTCAAGGGAGTACCAACCAGAGATATTTTAGAGGCGGCTACTTGGAGTTCAGTGCACACCTTTACAAAACATTATCATCTGCCACTCTACTCTAAATCCAGGGCAGGCTTTGCCACTGCAGCTCTGCAGGGTCTTATAGCTGCTCCTAATGCTGTTTAGCTCCAACCTCCCAACCATAGCTTTGGGACTCTACCCAAATGTAATGACTGCAACAGTGAAACACGAAGAACATAGTACAGTTGTGTACACTTACCATAAATGTAGATGTTCGAGTGTATTCACTGTTGCAGTCCAGGTTACCCACCCGCCATCCCCCTTTCTTCTATGGATCTTATCTTTCCTTCTCTGATTTATACAACCTATGTGGTGTATTTGCTTATAGATGAAGGCAAAATTTTTATTGGTACATTTATTGATATATATATATATATATATATGTATATATAAAGTTTGGCTACCCTTTCAGGGAGCACCTGACATCTGGGGCAAGAAAAACTGTAGAAAATGGCATTGGCTGCTTCTTTTATACCCCTGACGTCAGGGAAGGGGCGGCAAAAACCGACGCAGGACCCAAGACTTTGGAATTCAGGCCGGCTGAGGGTAACCTGTCAGCAGGATTACCCAAATGTAATGACTGCAACAGTGAATACACTCAAACATCTACATTTATGGTAAGTGTACACAACTGTACTTTCTCCCTCTTGTCCTCCACATTGTCATCATACTATCCTACTCTTGTTCTCATTTCCCGCACATCCTCCTGCAAGGACTCAAAGAAGTTTTTTTCCCCTTGCAGGTGAAACTGTATTCCTCAGAACATCATGTTTCATTAAATTCAGGCAACTCATCCATCCCTTAATGTATCCTTCTTCTGCATTTTCAACGCCCTGCATATTTTGGCAGCATCTACGTAGCATCTCCATCACATTTTAATGGGTTAATAGGTAAGTAATAGGCTATCTGCATTTGTGGACCATTTTAGACCTGGACAATTTCCTCAATGATGAGAATCAAACCCTGTACCTTTTGTCTGTGTGGTAAACACGTTAACTATTATACCAACCCCCAACCCTGTAATCTGTTATAATAGGGATAATACCTGTTATTGAGTTTCACAACCTCCCCGTTTTGCCCACGTGGTTTCATTTTTCTTCCTTTTGGCCCATTTAAGTATTGTCTGGCATTTTCTTTCATGACGTATAAACTGATCCTGAATTATTTTGGTCCTTCTCTCTACTTTATCTTACCGTCTACCACGAGCTAATATATTAGCTGTATTGTAATATTCATATTAGCTTTTAGTCTTGATGTCTCCCTACATTCTTCAAAAGTCTTCTATTGCACAAGAAATACTGCACCATATTGGTCAGTAATAAGCATCCGGTCATCTGAAAAAGTGTAGAGTGGTTCTGCTGGATCTCCTTCTTTTGTTATTGGGCTAGAACCTTGATTACAGAAAATAACAGAATTGAGGATGTCCTGCATGCCTGTCTTGTCAGTCTACTATTAGCTCTGCTGACCAGGACTAGTTCACAGGAATTTTAACTTTATATATATATATATATATATATATATATATATATATATATATATATATATATATATATATATATATATATATATATATATATATATATATATATATATATATATATATATATATATATATATATATATATATATATATATATATATATATATATATATATATATATATATATATATATATATATATATATATATATATATATATATATATATATATATATATATATATATATATATATATATAATATATATATATATATATATATATATATATATATATATATATATATATATATATATATATATATATATATATATATATATATATATATATATATATATATATATAGTACACACATATTATATATATATAATATAATATATATATATATATATATATATATATATATATATATATATATATATATATATATATATATATACACACACACACACACACACACTATACACACACAACATTTTATTATAATTATATATTGTTATGATATGTATTCCTCAGTCGATCAACCAATCATTGTAATCCTGTCAAAGCTTAAGTATCTTCTAAGTTCTTTGCTGAGTTTCTGCTTCTAAGTGTTAATTTGGTATTGCATTCCATGCATGTGTTCTAAAGTAGAACACCCCTGATAATATTTCTTCTTCCTGTCTAGTCTTTCTGTATGTGTCTGTTTGTAACATAATCTGCCAAACACTACTATAGTGACTCCTAGGGTATCTCTTCTTAAATCTGTTCTCTGTTTCAATTTCTCTCTTCTTAAATATCTCTATTTCCATATAGCTTCCATGCTTATTTATCCATATTCCATTCCATTCTCTATCTGATTTCTCTTCTTTTATTTAGTCATGATCTGATGTATTTTATATTCCATTTCATTATTTATATTTATGTCATTCTCTAGTTTGGGTCTGATGTCAACAGCAATCAAAATTTGGATTTATGCAGGGCTTTTACTCAGTTATTCAGATACTTTATTTATATAGTTATATGCAAAAACTTAATGAATCAAAACAAAAAATCACTGCAAAAATGAAAAAAAGTTATCTGCTATAAAATCCAATTCCTCAAAAAAAAAAAATGGCATCAGAAAATCTAGACAAACTGTAAAAAAAAAATCCTGTCTGCCTGTCTGATCATCTGATGTGAATAAAATATTGAATCTTATCTTATTTGATAGATCATAAAATAGATGCTTCTGCTTGAAGACAGATTGAAAGCTAATAAGATTCAATCATGAATCTGTTTCTACCTTGCTTTGCTCTATTCTCTTGACTCTAATTTTCTCATTCTAATCTGATTTTTTCCCTGGTGATGACCTCCTCCCATTTAAGAGTCCATTTTCATGCCAGATCATCCTCTCCTCTTCATCCCACATATGACATTTAGTCTTTTAATGGTTTCATTTTTCCCCTTCTTTCTTTCTCCCTTTCATCCCTTATTACATTTTCCCTTCTTTTCAATGACTTTACATTTTGAGCCTGAATGTCTATACTGCAAAAAGTGTTACTCCCTTCTCCCTTATTTTCATGTCTCTCTATCTGCACTGCCTTGCTGCAAGCTGTAGCATCTAAAGCTAAAGTGAAGTCATCCTGCATTTTTACTCTTCATGCTGCAGCTTACTTAATACCTTTATTTTTGGGAGCACCCATGTTTTTATTTTGAAGTTAAGAGCAGATTTCACATTTTAGCTGCTTCTTCAACTTGTGTAATTGCTCAGAGTAGCCTAATTATTTGTGAACCCTCCCTGTATCATCTTCACCCTCCATGTATCATCTTTTTCTTGCATATGTTTTGTCATGTCAGTTGTTTCCTGTTAGTTCATCTGTCCATTTTTTTTTAAAGATCATCAAATTATGCAGATGCTCCTTTTTACCTGATTGTTTGTACAAGCTTGTATTCCAAGGCATTATACATATTATTTATATATCCAGTAAAACTATATAGACACCTGTAAATAAAACTATAAATGATAAAACATAAAAAATGGTCTTTAACCATTTTATACATAAAATAGATTAAACACATTAAAGGGGAGATACTTTTACATTTTTGTGATAACAACGATCAACACGTGGCGGCTGCAGTTCACAGCTCAAGGAGAGGGCTGGAGGGAGACAGGTGTGGCCAATGGGGAGGTGGGGGGAAGGGTGTGACCAAGAAGGCTGGAGAGAAGGGCCAAAAACAACTGGACTTTTAAAACTGGGACTTTAAATAAATACACTGCCCTGGGTGCCAATGAGTCATTAAATAAGTCCAATAGAGTCAAAAAATAAAAATGCATTGGCTAAGCATGACAGCTTACTTAATATCCAGATGAAAGAGAAAAGGAAAAGGTTGTATTAAAAAAAAAACTTAAATTCAAAACTACATAAAAAAATAAATCAAAAATAAAATAAAAAAAAAAAAAACAAAAAAACTCCAATTGCACTCAAGTCTCAAATATAATTCTCCATAAAGTTTATATTATTCTTTATATAACTACGCAAAAAGTATGCTATATAAAGCATAAATCTCTTATGTAAAACCTTGTAAAAATGTAAAAAATCAAAAAAAAACCTGCTAAACTGACAGCAACTATAAACTGTTTTCATGAAACACAAAATCAAAGTAAAAAAAATACACAAAAAAGAAACAAAGCTCAAGATAAATTGCTTAATTTATACTGCACATGATACATTGGCAATATGTTATAGTTATGTTTATATTATGGTTAATGGACAAGAGATCTCATGATGACTGCCAGTCTCAACTATGAGTTTCTGAAAATGCTGTAATCCTGTCCTTTATTACAAATACCATAATAGTGTGTATATTACAACCACATACACTATCTAGTTATGTAAATATTCAATGCAACTCAACAACAAAAAGGCAAAAGGCTTTCATAATTGATAAAGCTTATGCTTATTAAAGCTTATTAAAGCTTAACTTACAATACAATGCTACTTACAACTTACTGGTAAAACTTTTCTACTTAAACACAGAGCAACAGGGACTGCAACAATAAACATTTTCTGAATAATAAGAAGCATAAATAAAAAATATAAAAAAAATACAGAAAACTAAAACATTCTGCAAATCAAAGGCCATTCAAAAGCCTTGACCGTAAATTTTGACTTTGTGTCTACCTTAGGGGATACTTTGCACACTTAACTTTGCACTGCTGCTGCTGGCCTTGCTTTGAGAGTCACTACATGGGGGGGGGGTACAACAAACAACATGTATTGAAATGTCTGTCTCTCTGGTGATGGCCTGGCCTGGCACATTTTGTCATACCTCTCAACCTCCAAGCAAGAAATCTGGACAAAGCCATAAATAGAAGTGGGATAGAGACCCAAAAAATAAGGGCAATTTTTAAATATTGCTCTTATAAACTTAGAAAGATAATAGAATAATAGGTATTGTATTGGTATGATTTTCTGAAGGTTGTGAAATCTGAAACGCAAATGTGTCATTATTTTCTAACTTCAATCTTTAATGATTTGCCACTAATTTGCCAGAAAATCACAATTTTATGAAAAATGAACCAAAAATGTGATGCAAAAATATAAAACAGCCACAGAATACAGCTGGGAACCTGTCAAAGAAGGGACACTTTTGTTAATATTAGTACTGTTAAGTTGAGCAGCTGACAAAATAGGAGAATCTACATGCATTCCTGAAATAAAAGTAATCTATAACACTGATCATTACAATTATTTATTAATTGTAAACCCTTCACATTTTCTTCCAAAACTGCCACTTTGCAAAAGGATTATTAGGGAGAGAACAACATTTAAGCCAAAGTTGGGGACAGTTGAGAGGTTTGGATATACCTAATTCTATAAAGCAATGTATTTGCATGTACCTCTCAACCTCTTAATGCAGGAAATCTGGACAAGGCCAAATATATTGGGGGAACATATAGACAGTACTAAAATTGTTCTTGTATAAACTTAGTTGGCAGAATAACAGGTCTTGCTTTAGCATGCATTTTTCTGAAGGGTATGAAGTCTGAAACTCAATGCATGTCATTATTTAGTGACTTCATTCCTAAATGCTTTGGCAGAAAACCACATATTTTATGAGGAACAAACCAAAAATAAGAAACATAAATCTATTCATTCTGTGAAAATCTGGACAGTGGAGAGGTATAGTTCAGCCGGGGCTGTCTTTGAGTTTGCTGTCCTTCCCCCTCACAAAATCATGGTCGAATGAAGCCTCCCCCCTGCAGCCATTCCAATGTCCCATTACTTGGCTATTTCACCCCATTTACCATAAACACCGTAATAAGTGTACTGCTTTACTTCTATGATAATTTGGATTTCATTTAAAAGTTTTATTTTACATTTTATAGCACAAACACTAATAGACGTCTGCTAAACAAACAATGCAGTCTCACAATGAAAATAGACTTAGCATTAAAACCCACATTCAAAGAAAATACATCTGGCCATGGGCAGTTTTCAAATCACAGGACCCTTGTAGTACACACACACGAAACACACATGTGTTCTTTGATGCACCTTCCTGATTGTATTAAATTATATTCCTTGCATAATACAGTACAGTTGTTAGAGGGTGTTTTAAATTTATTGTTTTGAACATTTTTCCAGTAAACAATGAAACAAATTGCATGCACCAATAATGACAAAACTGCCCAATTCAGAACATTTCCATCATAAAAGTCTACTCAAACTTCTACAATCTGCCAGTATCAGTAAATACGCACAATCTCTACAGAAGTAAAAGGCATCTAAATAATTCCACATTAAAGAGATCTGTAACTAATGAAGAGGTTGCTGCTAGCAACTAACTTCATATTTCATTGTTTCATCTACAAATAAAGTGCCTGTTGCCCTTGAGGAATAAATTAATCATGTTAATTAAAAAAATGATAAGTTAGTAATATTGCAATAGGGAATGGATGGCAAAATGATAACAGATTTATAGTTACTAGGTATCTCCGCCAAAGAGGACATTCTCAGTACAGCAGCATCCACCCCCTGTAAAAGCTCAACTCTGGCAATTTTCCAATGAAATAATGAGCTGAGAACAAACCAAAATGTATTTTTTCAGTGACTGCTCCACAAGGTTTCACAGGGTTTTAGTTCTGTCTGTGTATTGTTCATCTTACAGGCCATAACCTGAGTGGGTGGTGAAACCAGAGGAATGATAGCCAATGAGAAGATAGGACAAAGAATCATATTTTTGGAGGGAGAGGGCAGATAGAGAGACATGTAGAGTTCATTTCATTTGTTTTATCTTTTGCTTCTCAGCAAATAAAAACAGTGCTGAAAGTTGTTCAAGTTAATGCAGCTTGAGTTTAAACTTGCTTTTCAGCCATAGAAACGATGTGTGCTGTGTGACTTTGGAGCTAGTTAATGTGTCACAGTGCACTGTGGGTGGTGACTGCTTACTCCTCAGTTCAAGTAGAGCCTTATTTTACTTACTAAAAGCCACTAATTTAGGAGCCTGTTTACACTTGTTGTTTTGTATTATACAATGCTGAGTTAGTGAAGTTTTCACTGTAAAGGTAAAGTTTGCCTTTTTTGGTCTATATATTAAGTTGTTTCAGAAAATTGAATTAGCACACAAGATGAAAGAAACACTTGTGCTATCGGGCCAACTTCTCAGTTTGTGCAGTTTATATTATTGCGATAAATGAGCAGTCCTGGCAGTCTGCATAAATGTCTGCATTTGATTTAAGGGCCTCAAAACTAATCACATAAGTTGTAAAGGTTGAAAAGACAGAAAGGCAAAAGAATCTGCAATGGCATTGAGGAGAAATGGCATGTCACTTAGCTAATTTAATTTATTTTTCATGTATTTCTTGTTAAGCAACTTGCAGTTTAAATTTGCAGCAATGATATCTAAAATGACATGAATTGTGATAGAGTAACTGTGTACTGCACCTGAGTATGAGGAGTGGAGCATCCTTGTTTTGAGTCTTAAATCTGCCCATATTCCACATTGGAAGAATTTGCTACAGCTTCATTGTTAATATTTATTTTACCAGTATCCACCAGAAACAACACACTAAATCATATTAGTTCATTAAAGCAGCATTTTTTAACCTTGCTGTGAGCTTCCTAATTAAAGTTGTTAGTAAGCTGTTAATATATGTTTCTCAGTTTGCACTGTTATTCTACATTAGGTGAGGTAATATTTTATATTCTGGAAAAAATGTTGAGAGCTTTGTGTAATACTTCCTTCAGCCTTATATCACCGATGGAGGAACTAATAACATTCTTGCAGAAGGCAAAAATCCATGACAATTGTGTGCTGCACTGTGCTTCCATTGTAGATTTCTAGTGAGAAGCACCTAACTACCTGTTAAAATCTGTTCGATCTCCTGCTCAAGCAGTTAGACAGCAAGTGAGCTCTGTAGCCTGAAAGCTTGTTGAAGTGTGGCAAAGTAATGACTTATTTTTTCTCTTTGTGTTTTTTCACATTGTAGGAAGAAAGGGACAGCTTGCAGATAGGAAGATTTACTTTGGTTTATATTTTTGTTTTACCTCTAATTTTCACTGTTTGCTGATAGAAAAGGATGATTTTAGCCAAACGAACATTAGCCATCCCAAGGGGGCCTATTCAGCTGTAAATTCTCATCAACTGCAGAGAGGACAATCCAAATCTTATCTGAAACAATCCTAGGTTGCTTTGTGATTTTTTTGCTCTTATAACGAGGTTTGACTAGCACAACTGATATGATATGTCAGAGCGACAACTTTATCATACTTTAATATTTGGTTGTGTATTTGTGTGATTTTTTTCTCGTAGAAGTGGACTTAAAATCTCTATGAATTCTGTGGTAACCAATTTTGATTACATTTTTCTTTTAGACGTCTTTGTTTGTTTGATACTGAAATGGATTCCTTAAATGCCATTGATGATTTGCTGAAGCACAAATATCATATAGCAATTAGACAGGTGAAACTCAAAGGTTACAGGCAGGATGCCCCCACAAGGCTCTGTCATAGGCCCTTAGTTGTTTATGTTGTATCTTTCAGATTTATCTTTTTCATCTGATGTGTTCTACAGTCTGTATGCAGATAACTTGAAATCAGGTAAACTGATTATATGTGTTACAGATAGGGCATGTCTGCAAAAAAACTTGCACAGGAGCATAAAGTGCTGATAAATACATCAAAAACTGAGCATATGAGATTTGGGAGACATAACTTGAAAGGTGAATATGTAATACAGCATACAGTGATTGAAACTATAAATTCATCTAAGGACTGGGGTGTATAGGTAGCTCTGACTTTGAATTTTTCTAATCATTTCAGTCAATTGGTTAACGATAGCTGTAGAATTGTAGGTTGTATAAAAATATTTAGTAAGTCTAAGAAATCAGAAGTGATGAACTCATTGTTTGCTAGTTACAATAAACACAAACTTGAGTAATAAATAACAATATGGAAACCTTATTACAAAACATTCATAAGTAAATTGGAAAGAGCACAGCAGAAATATACCAAGGGCATCTGCTGATGTGAAAATTTAAGTTATTATGAAAGACTAAAATATCTGAACTTGTTCAGTGTCTCATATAGACATTTAATAGCAGACCTTATTCAGGTATAAAGAGCAATTAGAGACAACTACCTCTGGGAATGTTTGGCATTATCAAAATGTAGTAGAGTGTCATCCAACAATCCATGAATAAAATTATATAGAAATGAGAGGAATAATATTTGGCTCTCTGAGAGAGTAGCTGATGCATAGAAAAGACTGCCAATTACTTTAAAGCAAGTACTTGTTTAGACATTTTTTAAGAACAACCTGGACACTTATTATGAGGACAGTTGTTTTGGTATATTGGCAGGCTAGAAGAGCTTTAATTCCCATGGCCGAGATATTTGTATTTATGTATGTATCTGACAAGTTTGTTGGTTTGTAAGCATCCTCATTATGATCATGGTGTATGTTGCATTTGTTAAAATTCCCCACTCCCTCCCCAGTCTTCATCGTTGTTTCTGACTCGGCTCTTAATGCGCTGTAAGAGCCAAATCAGATCCTATGCTTGGCTCTGTCTCAGCTCTTCATCAAAAGTCCCTGGCTTACCCACCTCTAGTGATAATAAGGATGTGGAATCTGAGGACAATTTTTACCTGTTTTGCAAGTCAAGGGGGCAGGCCATTTACCCACTGAGAATTCAGGCAGAAAGGCAGAGACAAGATAACACATGCCAAAATGACTGGGTTGTAAGGCAGTAAGGCAAACTGCTGCTGGTGCGTTTATGTTGTGGTCAGGATCAGAAGGCAGTGAGTCAGTTGTGGTCAGGATCAGAAGGAAGTGAGACAGACTGGCACTGGTGTGTTTATATTGTAGATACAGTGTCAAAAGAAGGAGCATTCTGCTGGGCAAGATTACTCAGATGAAGCAGTTATCATATTCCAATTGCTCAGTCTTAAACTGTATTAATCAATCAATCAAAAGCTACCATATGCCAAATGCAGAATTTGCCAGAAAAAGGTAAATACTTTGATTTTGCTACAAAAGCCACTAGACCTTTCTCTTCAAATTGATGACAATGTTGTTGGTATAAATATATATATATATTTATTTTTATTTATTGTATTTGATGATTGACTTAGCAAGCTGGTCAGTGGACCCTTTTCAGAAATGACCTGAGCTATGAGCACAAAAATGGAAAAAAACAAAGATTCAGAAGTGGGTACAGAGATAGGCAGATGGTACAATGACATTCACAAAGAACACAGTGCAACAGTTTGACAGTTGTAGCTGTCTGTCTGTCTGTCTGTCTGTATATAATTCTGTTATGTTTTATTGACCACATTAGTTTCAGTAGACCTGTAGCCTGTTTTCAGGGGAGCCCAAAGCTGGTATTTAAGCTAACTGTAGGAAATTTCACCAAGGCACTGGAAAAATTCCTCTAAGTGCATGGAGATCTTTCATATCCACTTGTGCTACTGCTATAGACCTCATTGATTTACTGTTACTGGGCTGCATTTATCCTGATTATACATTAAAAAGCAACTGAATGATGTATGTTTATATTATCCAAATTGCTTGAGCCAGGTCTAAAATATGCCTTACCATTCCTGGAAGGAGAATGTTGTCCTCAGGGAAGCATATTCCCTAGTGTATTGTTGATGTTCATAGAGTGTGTGTAAAAAAATATGCTGTCCATGTTATATTGTAGAATGGACATTGCAGCCCCCCCCCCACCAAAAAATATATATATATTTATATATATATATATGTTCCATTCAGAATCTCAGACTACTGAAATCCCAAATTTCATTAGCCCGAGACCAGAAAGGCAAAAGTACAGAATACCGAAACTCCAGAAGTGTGAAATACAGAATTCCAAACTGCAGAGATTTTGAATTAGCGGTTCTGGTGTTGCGATGTGTGAGTAGATGGTTGGAGATGTAGGTAAGTGTTTGTGTTTTACGGGTTTTGGGTAGGGGCTTTAGTGTGTGTCCGTGTATTTTGTTAGTGTGATGTATGTGTGCAAGGGGAATGTAGCTTGTGTAGTGTGTGTAGTGTGACCTCGGAGTTAGTATATTTAAGTAGGTGGGTGTGGGGGGTGCAGGGGGGCTTGCCTGTACTTAAAACCTTTACTGACTTCGGTCAGAGCTAGGATTCAGAACACAACACAATTTCTTCATATAATATCTTCAAATAATATCTACATCCAACTGGAGCCTGGTTGGCTAATGTGCACCCTGGATGTAAAAGCATTATATACGAGTATTCCCCATTGGGCTGGTTTACAAGCTCTACATTATTGGTTGGAACATGCTGCCATATACCCTCCTGGATTTAATACTCTATTGGTATGTATGGCAGAACATGTCCTGAATAAAAATGTCTTTTACTTCCAGGGTGAATGCTACTGGCAATTGCAAGGCACTGCTATGGGAGCCTCCTTTGCTCACATATATGCGGATCTATTTATGGCCTTTTTCGAGGAATGCATGATCTATGATCCCCTTCACAACCTTTACCAAGTGGAAATAGACATCTGGCGTAGATATTTGGATGATTGCTGGATGGTGTGGCGGGCAGATGGGGCATATTTGCAGGAATTTTTGGAATACCTCAATGACAACTTGTGGGGTATTGAGTTTACTTTAACATCACATTATGCCACTATTAATTTTTTGGATGTCACGGTTTATAGGAATGAGGATCACACTCTTAGTACCAAGACCTTTAGAAAATACCCTCAATACAAAACCCTGCTCCATGCATCTAGTATGCACCCCCGCCACACCATCCGCAACATCCCTAAGTCACAATTTATGTGTATCAAAAGAATCAGTTCATCTGAACAGGAGTTTGAACAAGCCAGACAAGACTTGTGTTAAAGGTTTTTGGATAGGGGATATAGGGAATCAGATATTGCTAGAGCTAGTGAATGGAGTATTACTCAGGATAGAAGCACATTGTTGGAGTATAAACAACGTAGGACCACACAAGAAAGTCAAAATCTCAGGTTTGTGACAACTTATAGACGCAACCATAATGTCATCAGGGCTGTATTAGACACTCATTGAATATACTCTTGGCCAATGATGAACTTAGAAAATATTTAGGTCCAAGATGCCAATTCTCTGTAGACGTGGGAAAACATTGAGTGCTCTTTTTTCGCACTTCAAGCATAAGGAGAGTGGGGGGAGCAGTATACCAACAAATGACCATGACTAGGGACAAACTACTGGGAATGTTCCCATGTGGACACTGTGGGTCATGCCAATTTGTGAGCAAATTGAAACAATTCACCAGTGCCAACACCAGCAGGGTATATGACTTACGGGTTTTTGGAAATTGTGGTAGCAGTTGGATAGTCTATTTAGCCACATGCAAATGCTCGGCTTTTTATGTGGGCCAAACCTCCCATTCATTGAGAATCAGGATGTCTGAGCACAGAAGTGATAGCCGAAATAAAAGAGAAACTAATTCTCTATTATATAGACATAGCACTAAACATGCCAATGCTGAGTTCAGGTTTATGGTTATTGATAAAATAATTGGGGATAGATGTAACCAACCGGGCTGGCACACAGTTCTTAACAATAAAGAAAAATATTGAATTGTTAACCTACGGGCGCTTTTTTCCCCAGGACTTAATGACCATTTATGAAGGACATTATGGATTTTCATGTCTATTTTGTTGATTTTTATGTATGTGTGCCTTATTTGCTCCATATGTTACATGTTGTCTATATATAACATATTCATATATAATAGATTGTTTATATGTAATTCAAGCTATTGTATTCATATATATATATATATATATATATATATATATATATATATATATATAGTATGTTTACAAGTGTATGTCCTTTCTAGGCATATGCAGGACACCACAGATGGTTATGTTTCTTTTTGTTGTAGTTATGTAAATCAATGATTTTTTATTGATCATTTGTGTATTTACATATATACACATATGTATTCATACATATACATTTTTATATGTATGCATGTGATCACATGTATAAATAATTTCTTCATATGTATTTTATATTCACACATGCATAGATGTTTGTTTGTGTCTTTCGGCTTTTCCCGGTTAGGGGTCGCCACAGTGGAACTCCGGTTCGCTAATGATTGGTAGTTGATTTTTACATGCCGAGTTACCAGCCCTGGTGCACAACCTTCAACGAAGGTACATTCACACATGCATAGATATCAATACTAAAATATGATATCAGTTCACTGTTCCATTTGTAATGCTTTATGTATTACTTTTTTCCGTTTTTTTATTTTCTGGGTTGAACCAAGTCTTCCATTGGTTGGGGGTGGGTATATATAGCCTAATTAGGAATATGTTTGTGATATTGTTTCACTGAGGAAGGCTGGGTAGCCGAAACCGGTCTGAATAAAGTAATTTTTTATTTACTTTACTTTGTCTACAAGTGCCTTATGTACTCTTTATGCTGGCCTTTGGTGTTTTGAAATGTTCATGGTTTGGCCGTGCATACCATACTTGCAGATTGTTTGGTTGTCTTACTTTGCAGTATCCCACAAACGTAAAAGTCTAAAGTCATGCATTTGTTGATTTGTATTTGTACTGATCCCTGCACATGTTGTACAGTAATTAAGTTTAACACATACCCATCTAATCACACACTTCCTCAAGCTTCATATCCTTTTTGTACTTAGGATGGAATTTAAGGGAGATGCCAGTTCCCATGTTTTACAGTATAGCTGCATCTAATGAAGGAACATGCTTAAACTGCATGTGTACAGCCACTGTCCACCCCCCTTAATCCTTCATTTTTTTGTTTAATTATTAATAAGATGCATAAGTAGACCCAGCCATGCATACAGAAAGTGAAATGAATGTAAAACTGTGTCATGCTCTTAGATAATTATTTATTAGTAATGCTACAGAACATTTAAAGTGCTTAATTATTAATTAGAAATTAATGTTAAACCAGGAAAAATTACCAAAAGCTGTGGCTGGGAGGAGCAAACTGATAAGCATTCCCTGGTGGCTCAGATACTGTGTCCTATTCAGGTACAGTAAAGCTTCTTATATCTATGTCTGCACATACAGTGCTCAAATAAAAGCAGCAACTGCCCTTCTGTCAGTTGCAAGTGATCCATTTGCCAAAAGCAAACCCTGAAGGGGGATCACATGCTAACTGTATGGACCAAAGTAATGTACCCAGAGTAGGTATAGAGTAGTAGTGCTTATTCAGTTAAATAGCAGCAACTGTTCAAACCTCAGATATCATGGGTATAACGTTAACAAATCTGAGTTTCTTTTGCTCCCCCTCCAAAATGCATAATGTCTCCCAAATTCCATCCATGAAGCTGTATCAAACTGAGAGCAGGGAAAAAGAATAATAAAAAAAATAGAACATTTGTATGCTTCTGCTATGGAGATTACATGGTTGCAAATTAAATTCTGGAAAAAAACACAAAGCAGAGGGGCTTTTAACGATCCCATTGAAACTGCATGGCACTGAACGTAATAATGCCAATAACTTGTGTATTCAGTGTCACACCCTTAAACACAGATATACAAGGAAATTTTCAGACATGCAAAGGTACACATACATGTACACACACACACAGACACACACACACACACACATGCGCATCTAACCTTGAGGATAGTGCGCAGCTAATGCAGAAACCGATGGAGCCAGTTGTCTTGTGGTACAATGATTACACAAGCAAACTGCACTTTATGTCCCATATTTCTGTATCTCCAAGCCAAAATTTGGAAGACAGTTTTTCTTTTGTTAATCAGTTGTACCTGTCAGGCACACGTGTCTCTTTCAAGGGATTACCCAGACTGCCTGTCCAAGTGACTTGCTCAGAGCATCACTGCAAGGAAGAAGAGCCTCAGTGAATCAAAGCCAAAATTACAGGCTGAAACTATCTTAACAGCTTATATTCTTATTTCTCTGCCCAAAACTAGGAGACAGTAACAAACTCTCTGGACCAGATGTACTGAATGCAGCACACTTTCTTAATACTAGTAATACAGTCATGATTCAACTTATATTTTACAAACAAAATAGTCTTTGCAGCTAAGCTACATATTTTTGCCTACTGATCTTGTCTAATAACAAACTACTTCTAAGTCCCCCCAAGTGAAAGTGTGCCACAGTAAACAAAGCCATCCCCAGTTGAGTCTTTTGCAGACTGCATTGTTGTTTTTATTTATTTAATTTATTTCATATTTGTTTAACAGAAAAGTCTGATTGGCATAGATCCCATTTTCAGCAGGGGCCTATGGAGAAAAGCTCCATATACACAAATATGATTGCATGTAATAAAGAACAGTTGATATATAGAGCCATTAACCAGGTGAAAAAGATGAAAACGTAAACAGTAAACAGTTAATAAAATACAATCATTAACCAAGTGATAAATATGAAAAAGAAAACAAACAATGTTGGGAACGAAAGTATAATTAAATAACATTAGGATAACACAGATTCAGATAGGACTTTTGAGTAACAAGTAGAAGACAGGTACAAGAAATGAGTGCAGTTCAAGTGAAAAAGTAGTTTTGACAAGTATAGGAAATGGAAATTACAGTAGTAATTAAGTAGGACAATGGCAAGGGAAAATAAAAAAAGATACTGTTTAGTAAATAAAGAATGAAAAAGTAGCAATGTGATATTGATTAGGATAAGAGTATAAGTTGGAAAGGAGACAGAAAGATGGATTTTTTTTGGCTTGTAGATTTCAAGGAGTTGTTGGTCAGAATTATGGAGAGTCTGGCAGCGAAAGTAATGTTTAAGAATAATATATGTCATGTGCAAAGTGAAGTTGACTGAGCGTGAGGTGGTGAGGCAAGTCAATCCAATTGAGTGATTTTAGGGATAGGCAGTGGTGGGAGTAATATGGCTGACTGGTAGCACATCTGGCTACCTTATTATAGAAAATAATGTATGTATATTGGTTATGATGGGAAAGGCATACAGTAGAGTAGGAAGGAGGCGATATTAGTCAGGAGCATCTTTGATCTGTAGTTTTTGATGGGTTTTCTATGTGCAGATCAAATTTTAGTTGATCATCTATCATCACATTTAAGAGCTTGGTATGTCATACCACTTATGTAGTAGTGTTGCTAAGAGATGTTTTTGAGAAGGATGTCTTTAGGTGAACTTGAGATTTGGGGAGAAATAGAAGCAATTTTTTGTAAGGGGGTAGGAGAAATTGGTTTTACTGAGCCAATTTTCAGTTGAGTTGAAGGCTTTTTGAATGATGGAGTGATGGGTTGTAGATATGATAGATTGTCTGATGAACAGACAACAGTGGAGTTATCTGCATATTGTATTAGCGTACATTAAAGGGAGGCTGTATGCGTGCTGTTAATAAAGATATTGACGAGGTGATGTCCAAGTGAGGAGCATCAATATTAACTGGGAAGAAGGAAGAGAAAGTGTTGAGACATTTAACTGATTATTGAGGATCGGAAAAGTAGCTGGATGTCTAGTTAAGTGTAGTATTGGAGAGATCAAGAGCAGACATTTTAGAGAGAAGGTTGGAGTGAGAAACTGTGTCAAAGGCTTTGGAGAGCTCCACAAAGGGACTGTAAACTAAATTAATGCTATCTCTAACTTTAATAATGGTATCTAAAAGGAGACTAGGAAAGTTGTTCTGTGGTTTGGGTTTAAACCTTGTTGGGAAGCTGTTTATGGATGCATTTTACAAGTATTTTTAAAAGGGAGACAAGCACTGAAATAGGTCTCTAGTTAGTAATTTCGATGGAGTTACCTCATTTGTGAAGTGGGATAATATAGAATTTTTTTCTAGACATAGAGATAGGACAAGTGATTCTTGAATAAATCTGTTGATCAAGATGGAAACTGGGTAAGCAATGGTAGTTGCAGCTAATTTTAGGTATTCACCTTTTGGAGTGCCAGCTGAGTTTGAGCAGGGCTTTCGTTTGCATAATAGGAATGTTATATAGGAGGTGCAGTCAAATTTTAAAGTGAAAATAGGATTATTAGAGATCTGAGTGTGAAGCGGAGTAGAGAAGGGTTTTCAGGAGTTTTGGGTAAGGGTAGCTACAAAGTCAGTGAAGTGAGAATTACATTTAGTAGCAGTTTCTAAGGGCGAGTTGTCAGGGCAGGGATTAGGAATACTGGGTATAGCGGGATGTAGGAATTTTTTGTGGTGTTCCAAAATTATTTGGGTGGGTTTGTTAATTTTTGGTTTATTTGTCAGTTGAGAGTGCTTTTCTTGTCCTCTGTGTCTTTTTTTTTTTTTGTAAGATTTCAAAGTTTTTTATAGGTTTGAAAGTGAATCTGCTGAAATGAGCCAAATGTTTGGTGAGATTTAACTGTTTTTTCTGAGTGGAGCTAGGCTGTTAATATCAGAAATATAGAGCTGGATGTCCTAGCTATAGGTGACTGAATAGTGAGGCGCGCAGATGTCCCCCTCACCAGGTTGGACAAGGAGAATGTCACTTTCATTTGCCTGTCAGGTGCCAGGATCCATCAAATCACTCACACACTCAAATCACTCAGCAACAATTACCTTTATGACTCTGTCATGGTATGTGTTGGAGTGAATGACTTGAGATGTACCTCTCTGCACTATATGAAGAGAGACATGACTAAACTCTCAAGTTATGTGTCCCAGACAGGTACGTCCCTAGCCCTAAGCACCATTATACCTTCACCTAGGATGAATGCCACAATACAGACAAAAGGCTTTCAGATACTGGCAAAGATGCCTGCCTCCCCCGTAGTGTCTTTTTTAGGCAATGTCAAAACAACAAAACTTCCTATGTAAAGAAATCCACTAGAGGCAAATTCAGGGTCATGCTGTTTAATGCTAGGAGCCTAAACAGTAAACTACACTCTCTGGAAGCACTCCTCACCTTGGAAGATGCTGGCATCTGAGCAGCCATTGAGACTTGGTACAAGACAGCAGAGAGCACCCCAGCAGTACAAGGCTACAATGCCTTTCAAATGTTGACACCTCAAAATGAACATGAGAGAATCAGAGGTGGAGGTGTATCCATCTTCTCTTTTGAGCTACTCCAGGTCCAAATAACTATAGGCAAAATACTCTACCTCATCATCTCTAGCTACAGGTCCCCCACCATGAACCAGGAGAAGCACGCCGCCTATCTGGACTTGCTAGAATCACTCAATATACAGCCAAGCACCTTAGTCATGGGAGACTGCAAGTATCATTCCCTTGATTGGGTGACTTATATGAGTGCAAACATGATTGCTGTGAGGTTCCTGGATTTCTGTTAACTCAAATGCCCTGGAACAATTGGTATGCACCCCCACAAGGGGGTCAAATGTCCTAGACCTAGTGCTCACCAACATGGGGGGGGGGTTACTGGACTACTCCCTGTGTGTTGCCCTCATTGATAATGTCAGACCACAAATCAGTCTTGTTTGAAGTAAAGATCAGACCTGACACCCTCATAGGAGCAAAAAAACTGAAAAATTTCCAAAAACAAACTATAGCCTACTAAGCAATAGTATAAAAAGTTTCAAAGCCCCTGCTAACATAACCAAAAATGACTGCTATGCAGAAGATTACATATGCCTTATATAGCCACTTAAACAAATGTATTGACTCAGCTGTACCTGACAGGACTAAAACCAGGTCCTCCTGAAAAAACAACCCACCCCGGTGGACTGTAAGTATAACTAAGTTATGTAAGAAAAGAAAGAAACTGATATCTAAGAACAAGACAGAACTTACTCAACAGAGGAAGAATATACGCTACAGCTTAAACAAGCAAGTCAGATATCTTGTAAAGTTCTCTAAGGCTAGTTATGAGAATAAATTAGCATCCCTAGCTAAAGACAACCATAAGGCATTCTTTAGCTATGTCTGAAACCTAAAAGGGAATGCCCAGCTGTGTGTTGAACTTTTAGTGGATGAGACAACTCACACTGAACTTGATGAAATCGCCAATCTGCTAGATGACCGATTTGGCTATAACGTCACCCCCCTATCGCCATATCCCAAAGCATTTCTCACACCAGTCCACTATCGAGCATCTCCAAAGAACAGGTCATACAAACACTCTCCAAGGCCAAAGACACAGCCTGTATGGGACCAAATAACATTCCAGGTTGCTTACTAAATCTAAAACAAGACCTAGTGGAACAACTTGGCACTCTCTTTGACCATAGCCTGAGCACTGGCTTTGTTCCAGCAGAGTGGAAAACAGTAAAAATAATCCCTTTGCACAAAGGGGGTCCATCAACCATCCCAGGAAAGTATCGACCCATAAGTCTAACTAGCCTTATCTGCAAGACCATTGAAAGAATCATCATGGACCTTATCAACAAGGACACAGGCTACCTTCAGTTTTTTGGCCCAAACCAGTTTGGTTTCAACATGGGTAGATCTTGCTTTTTAAACCTGGTAAATGTCTTTGAGAACGTCACCAAAGCTGTGGATGAGGGCAAAACAGTACATACTGCCTACCCTGATTTAGCAAAGGCTTTTGACACAATGGGTTAACCCATATGTCACTAGATTGGTAACCAACTGGCTCACCGGCAGAACGCACGCTGTCAAAGTTGGAGAGTCCAACTCCACCAGTAAACCAGTTATCAGTGGGGTACCACAAGTATCTGTGCTGGGCCTTCTACTGTTCGGAATCTATTTGTTTGAGTGCAGGTGAATGTAGATGGCCTGTGGCTTACCAAGTTTGCAGATGACTGCAGACTAGGTGCGATCATTGAGTCCAACAACAATGAGAACATATTACAGCAGGGGCTGACTCAGACAAATGACTGATGCCAAAGTCATGGACCAAAACTAAAAGCAAAAACATGCCTCATTATCCCCTTTGGCAAAGAAGTACCCCCTGCTAATTATGATATAGATAGCACCCTTCTAAGCTCAAACCCTGTGGTGTGAGGCATAGGAACCCATGTTGATAGCAATCTAACCTTCGATCACCATGTAAGGAAAGCCTTCTATATTGTGCAGCTCAAAAATAAGGGCATTGTATCCTGGAGTAAGGAGGTTATAACTCTGCCATGCTTGACCCTTATCAGACCACTAATTGAGTACAGTGCCCCCTTCTGTATGTATCTCACCAGACACCTGTTGCAACTGGAGAGACCATAGAGGTTTCTAACCAAGAGAATCCAAGGCCTCCAAAATGTGACTTACATGAAAAGACTGAAAGCCCTATCACTGTACTCTCTGTCATGTAGGCTACTGACCGGCAACCTGTGTCTAGTCTACAGAGCAATCTGTGACTCTGCCCTGATGGAAATTCTGCACATCTGCCAATTAAATGGAGCAAGAGTCACTAGCTCCAGGAATGTCAACCTAGCCTGTAACATTAACATAATATGTTGGAGAGACAGATGTATCTCTCAGAGATTGCCACTCCTCTGGAATAAGCTCCCACTTCATGTGAAGCATAGCTCCTCAATGACCTTATTTAAGTGCAACCATGACTATTTGATGGGTGACTGTAAATTCATCCTGGGGGTGGCAGATATGTCCTGGACAGGGGTAGTCAGTGCTGACCATAGAATCAATGTGCTAACAATGATCATCTAACTATGGTCAATTAAGGTAGCCACCTATGAACCTAATTTTAAAACAGCATAATCTAATGGTGAAGTATAGAGGAAGAACCAGTTTATGGAAGAATGCATGTAGTTAAAGTGAAATGAATTGAAGTTAGTAATGTTACAGCATTCTTTATTGGTGTGCTGTTTGTATAATGTATAGTCAGTCTCTGAATGTAGGTGAAGAGGTTGTCACTGAGAGAGTCTGGGAGTGTTTTGGGATCTTGGAAAACATTATGGCCAGAGACAATGATCCAGTCCAATGTAGTACCGGTATTAGTGGTTTTATTGTAACAGGTATAGGTGGCTATTAGTTGAGTAAAGCCACGATGACTGGTGACTGAAAAAGAGAAGTCTGTAGATAAGGTTTGCCAGTCAGTAGTGAAGTCACCAAGTATTATTGTTTTACTTGAGATTGAGTTAGATATCCAGTTCAGAATATCTCCCATCATAGAGTTGTTGTTACATGGGGGTATAAATAGTGAAGATGAATATTTTTTTGGCCATTTAGTGTGAGTAGGAGTTTGGCAGAGTACACATTTGGTGGAGTTACAGACAGAGGGGAGATTTCAGGATGGATGGAGTATAAAATGGGAACATCACTTGCTTTTTTATGCAATTTATCAGCATGGAATAATTTCTGAGTCTTTTATGTGGGCTTAATCCTTGTTTTAGTAACAATGATTATGTCAGGAGGATAAGTGATCCAGGAGTGGAATTCACAACATTTAATCCAGCTATTGCTGAAAACGGCTATATACCTCCTACACTATCAACAAAAAACATCATCATCCACTAAAAATCTGAAAATTACTTCCATGAACATTCATAGTTTGCTAAATAAATGTTGTGAATTCAACCGCACACAATGGCTAGAACTGGTAACCAATCAGGAAATCCAGCTAATGCTGAAAATGGCTGATCCCTCCAATACAAATGTACAATATCGGCTCACCAAAAAGATAAATCTAATGGCTCACTTGAATAAAACAATATGGCATGCAGAGTAAAACCAATTAAAAGGGCCATAGAAGGAGCAACCATGGCTTTGCGGAACCTTGCAAACCAAACCTTATTAATTAAAAAAAAAAAAACTTCCAAAACTAAGTGCTTTTGTCCCTAATACAATGGGACTTCATCAGAGTTACTGGAAAAGCAGTTTCTCACAACATTTAAAGGAAGTTTCACCATTCAAAATGAACTACCATAGTACATTTAAAATAATCTCAACAGTGGACATATAAGAAGGAAGAGTTTGGAAGTGGACTGATGTAAGATAAGAATGGGGAAAGGATAGGTGTGGAGTGTCTCTGAAGAAAATCAGGCAGATAGCCTTAGAGTTTAGTTACTTAAACATCACCCCACATTATATCATTTGTTTGTAGCACAGACGTTTTGTGTGCGTGCGTGTGTGCATGCGTGTGTGTGTGTGTGTGTGTGTGTGTGTGTGTGTGTGTGTGTGTGTGTGTGTGTGTGTTTTGTGTTTTATGTTTAATGCCCCAGTTACGTAGGGGTTTCCTGATTAAAAGACTTGCTCAGTGTCACACATTAGGAGAATCAAACCCAAAATGCGTCTGGCACTTAAAGCTCTGAGCTGTTAATGAATTGCTTTCTATAGTGAAAAGTACAGGGTTTGAATCCTTCCTCTTTCCATTTACTTACTTGCTGGGTCACCCTGAAAAAGGAAACTTTCTCCAATGGATTTACCTGGTTAACAAATAAATAAAAATAGTATAAAATAATGTTTAAAATGTTTCCCTTTTTTACCCACTCCCAACTGTTTTTGGCTTTGTCTAGAATTCTTAACAAAGAAATTGAGAATGCATTTGCTCTGTTTCTTGTAAAATCTGTGGCTTTCTGGCAAATTGTTCTTGATTACAGACAATCATTAAATATCATGCATGTGAGTTTCAGACTTTGTGTCCTTCAGAAAAATGCTTGGTAATGTAGCTTTCTAAGTATAGAAGAGAAAGATTTAAAATGTGTTTCTGATCATTGCGTCTTTCTCTCTGATTCTTGAGCTAAGAGGTTAGGAGGACATGTGGGTGTGTGATGGAGTGTAGCTTATGTTGGGATTCATCAGGATCCATTAAGGGTATACTAGCTATTTCAAATACACCTAGTGCAGAATTAGTATTTACAAAAGTCCACCATGAAGAAATGTGATATAGTCATTTGAGTGACTCACACTTCAGTGATGCTAGAGTATTATAAACTTAATAAGGTACTTTCAGGCATTGTTCTTAAATATACTATGGATATAGCTGGATTTACTTGATGCTGTATAGCTTATGTTACAAAATATAACTTGGAAATATGCCATGCAGGCATCAGAGAGTATCCGTAAGGAGAGAAGTCAGATGCTGAACAAAAACCTGGAGTTCCAACTGATTCTTCTTTTTGCAAACTGCTCTTTGAGAAGCTGTTGACTCAGTTGCGGTCATCTTAGTCAACTGCAATAAAAAGTAGTGAAAGCTCCTGAATGTAAATTGCATTTGAAACTAAAAAATATACGCAAAAAACATTTTGCAGGAGACAAGCCCTCCTGACACATCCTGATGTGGGGGGCTGTATCCCCCAACCCCTACTTCCTATATATAATAACTCCAAGGTCACACCATCATGGAAAAAAGGGATATCCATAGTACACTTGGAAATTAAATTTCTGAAGAAAAGCTTTGAAGCATGCACTAATGATTGCAGAAATGAGTGTTGATCACTATTGTCGTGCAGGCATACCTGGTGCCTTTGCAAACCTTTCCATTATTAAGCACATGCATAAAATAGCAGGACAGGGCCTGCTGAAAACTGGGGCCATGACTTTCCTGTCCATCCACTCTAATCATATTTGCTGAACCTGACTTCAGTAATGCACAGCTGCATTTTATTAGAATCCAGTGTAAATTATGAGTAGTACAGTAGAATGCTCATTTATGTAGTACTATAGCAATAACCCACGCCTGGGTGTGGGTAATGCTGGATTTACCCATGGTTGGCGTGGTTTGGTCACGAGGGCGAAGCCCGAGTGGCCAAACAAAGCCAACCGTGGGTAAATCCAGCATTACCCACACCCAGGTGTGGGTTATTGCTATTATACGACATTATTTAAGAAAAAAAATAATTACTTTTCTTAAATAATGGAATTGTATAATGCCTCCTTGCTGCCCTTCTGCAGCTGTCTGGTATTCTGCGGCAGTTCTGATGTACTGCGTATGCATATGCCTATGCAGTAATCAGAACTGTGGGCAAAAGCAACGGAGAAAGCAAGATCTCCATTGCTTTTTACAAACTGATTTCGCTATGTTAAATGGGTTTAACATAGCGAGACAGCTTTAAAAAAAGCAAAGGAGAATCTCCGTTGCTTTTTTTAAAGCTGTCTCGGTATATTAAACCCATTTAACATAGCGAGACAGTTTTGAAAAAAGCAATGGAGAAAGCAAGATCTCCGTTGCTTTTTACAAACTATTTTGCTATGTTAAATGGGTTTAACATAGTGAAACAGCTTTAAAAAAGCAACGGAAAATCTCCGCTGCTTTTTTTAAAGCTGTCTCGCTATGTTAAACTCGTTTAACATAGCAAAACAGTGTGAAAAAAGAGTTATAGTAATGGAAAAAGTCTGGACGACCAGATCTTTTTCCATTACTATAACTCTGATTTACAACGTGCATGCTGACCAAACAGCATGCACGTTTTTGAATATTAATGGGGGGAGTTGTATAATACCCTTTAATATCTGCTCAGAGCCATACTATATCGTCTGCATTGTGACGTGCAAGAATCTCTTTTATACCACTATTACTGCTTTGTAGCACATGTGGGTTCTGGGTCTAACAGGTCTAGCACTGTGTTTCACTATAAAATAATTCTTTAAGTATCCCACTTTTGATCAGTAACTTCTGAGGAAAACAAGTTTAGATAATGCAGTTTAACTTAATATGTTGTTACTGTACCATAACCTTTGAAAAGAACTTTTTTTATTGTGTGGTAAGCACACAATAATCTTTAGAGGAAAAAAATGTAGTACTAAGAAAAGCCAAGTTTTACTTTTGTCAAAGTTCAAGTCAGTTGTTACTTCTAAAAAGACTTTTTCAACTGTGTAAGACTTGTAAGAAAAATAATGTTTATGTGGC